>NC_133618.1:646008390-646308390 GCF_048593235.1 Sminthopsis crassicaudata
TAAAACCAGCATTCCACAAATCCAATTTGAGATATGATCTTTTCTCCTTCTCCCTTTTACCATAATGAGAACAAGTTTGTTGTTTAGTAATGTTATCCTTGAAATGGAAAATTATGTAAGCCACATATAAAGCCAAATGGGGAAAAGAATCCCCAGAAATACATAGTCTATCTAGAATGTCAAAACTGATAATAAAGCTTCTGATATGGCTAGACAAAGGTAAGCTAGACTTTCCCACTGAATATCCAATATCACCAGTCAGAGAATTTCCCTTTTTTTGACTTCCTGAATATTTCCTCTTAATTTCACAGGTCTATGTAATACCTCAATGGTTGCTAGTTATTGAAGCCTCAACTTACAGGCTTTCTCTTTTATAGAATTTTTCACCTGAGTCCACACACACACTCTTCATCACAGCCATTAAATCTCAGGAGAAAATGGAATTCTAAGAGATATTTCCCAGTGAACAATAGTACCCCATGTTAAGGTTTTATGAGTAAAACAAATGCATCTTGTTATACGAGCAACCCATCAACAAGACCCTGTATTTTTTTTTCAAAATTCATTTCAAGCAACAGAGTTCAAGGGAAACATTAACATATATAGAGTATTGCTATTTTGAGATCATAAAAGTAGAATGTAAAAAAGGTAGAATTAATTTCAAATGGTTTATCATTTATAATCAGTAGGGTTTATTCCTGCCTTCAAGAACAGAACTGCAGATGCTCTCATTTAGATAGAGTAGCCAAATTGACTGACATCATAACAGCACTCTCTATTTCTACAAGCTCCTGCATCCCTGGATCTTCAAGTGCTTTGAAGCATTAATTCATTCTCATCAAGCCCCAGGAGCTTGATAATTTTATCACCAAGGAGTCTCAGATTCAGAAAGGCTCAATGACCTGCCTAGAGCCACACAGCAAGCCAATATCAGAGACTGAATTAGTACCTACAGTCCACAGATGTTGCCTTTGGGCTTACCTTCCTTCACTTTGATCTCCAGGAGATGCACAAAGGACCCATTTATTTCAGACCTCATGGAGGATGAAAAACAATTTTTTAAAAAAATGTTCTTTAGATGTCAATATCTAATAAAAATCAACTTGTTGCTAAAGATATTCATAGTATACAAGTGACCAAAAACTCAAAAGACTTCTATCAATCAGTCAATCCATCAGCAAGTATTAATGTGAGATTTTTATATGCCAAGTCCAGCATGGATTCAGTAAATCCCAAGACTTCTCAATAAAACCCAAAATCTGTTTGTGTTTTTAGGGAAAAGAGGGGTGGGGAAGTACAGTAGCTTTGAGATCAGGTCTCTATGTCCTCCAGGCAGGAAATTCAGTAGCCACTCAAAAGCCTAATTCCAATGCTGATCAGTAGAAGTATTAACCTGCTCCACTTTTTCTAGTTAGGCTAGTTTACCCCTCCTGGGGCAGCCTTCTGTTCCCAAAGGCTTATCATATTAATACATACACCTGATTGACTTTAACCCTACTGCAACTCAGAATTCCTGAACTCAATTCAATCAGCCTCATCCTCCCTCATTAACAGTGATTATAAAAATGTATCACGGGTTTCTCAGCTTGACTTAACTTGTTAATTATCTCTGCTGCTTCCAGTCCAAACTCCAAAAAGATATAAAAGTGATTTTGTCACCTATCAGACCTGTGGAGGAGGAAGGAATTTATGACCAGAGGAGAATTAGAGATCATTATTGATCACAAAATAGAAGATTTTGATTACATCAAACTAAAAAGTTTCTGTACAAACAATACTAATGCAAAGAAGATTAGAAGGGAAGTAACAAATTGGGAAAATATTTTTAAAAGTAAAGGTTCTGACAAAGGTCTCATTTCGAAAATATATAGAGAACTGACCCTAATTTATAAGAAACCAAACCATTCTCCAATTGATAAATGGTCAAAGGATATGAACAGACAATTCTCAGATGATGAAATTGAAACTATTTCTACTCATATGAAAGAGTGTTCCAAATCACTACTGATCAGAGAAATGCAAATTAAGACAACTCTGAGATATCACTACACACCTGTCAGATTGGCTAAGATGACAGGAACAAATAATGATGAATGTTGGAGGGGATGTGGGAAAACTGGGACACTGATACATTGTTGGTGGAGTTGTGAAAGAATCCAGCCATTCTGGAGAGCAATTTGGAACTATGCCCAAAAAGTTGTCAAACTGTGCATACCCTTTGACCCAGCATTGCTGTTATTGGGATTATATACCAAAGAAATACTAAAGAGTGGAAAGGGACCTGTATGTGCCAAAATGTTTGTGGCAGCTCTTTTTGTTGTAGCTAGAAACTGGAAGTTGAATGGATGTCCATCAATTGGAGAATGGTTGGGTAAATTGTGGTATATGAAGGTTATGGAATATTATTGCTCTGTAAGAAATGACCATCAGGAGGAATACAGAAAGGCTTGGAGGGACTTAAATCAACTGTTGCTGAGTGAAATGAGCAGAACCAGAAGATCACTATACACTTCAACAACAATACTGTATGAGGATGTATTCTGATGGAAGTGGAAATCTTCAACATAAAGAAGATCCAACTCACTTCCAATTGATCAATGATGGACAGAAATAACTATACCCAGAGAAGGAACACTGGGAAGCGAATGTAAATTGTTAGCACTACTGTCTATCTACCCAGGTTACTTATACCTTCGGAAGCTAATAATTAATGTGCAACAAGAAAATGGTATTTACACACATATATTGTATCTAGGTTTTATTGTAACACATGTAAAATGTATGGGATTACCTGCTATCGGGGGGAGGGAGTGGGGGGAGGGAGGGGATAATTTGGAAAAATGAATAAAAAATTTAAAAAAAAAAGTGATTTTGTCTCAATGCAGAATTGACCACATCACTTCGCTATTCAGGAAACTTCAATGACTTATCTCCAGGATCAAATAAAAACTCCACTATTTCCTTTGAAGTCATAAAGCGTCTTCCCTAGTCTTCTTATACCATTTGACTTTATCTTTATCAACTACTAAGGAAATTCTGAGATTTCTTCAATTTGATGATCTTTTGAAATGACCAGGTCCACCACTAGAGCAGATGGCATAACATTTTTGAATTATGTTCTCTCTATGGTGCTAATGGCGCCAGATTTTGGTGGGTACAAATATGCAATCTCCTCTGAACATATTTCCAAAAGCAACCAACTGAGAGCAGTGGGTTTTTTCACCCCAAATATAAGGAATTCCAGTACCAGCTCTACCAATTTCCCAAGCTTCATCACTGCTCTGATGATCTACTAATTCCCTGACATCATAAGGTTGCCACCTTTTTTTCTTAAGTTGGTATAGACCAAATTCACATTATTTGGATGAATTTGGAGCCTTAAATACAGCAGGTAAGGTCATATTTTAGCCAGATATTTTCCCTTTGGGGAGTACATGGAGACTAACCGACCTAAGAGCTGTTCCACTTCCCCCTCCCCCATGGCACCCACAGGAAAATAAAATGCTTTTGTTTGTTTTGTTTTGTTCTGTTTTTCCCCAAACCATCTTAAGTATATGAGTCATTCCACTTTGAACATTTATTCTTTAGAAATGTATAATATTGAAATAATGGATTATGGCACAATGGATAAAACTTCTCTATTTAATTTTTAAAAGCTGACCTATCTGATTGTTTTTAGCATCATGATGCATTTTTCCCCTTTTCCTACTCCCAGATCTAACCAAACTAATTTTCCTTTTCTTCCTTACACATTGTAATCAAACTCCCATTTCTCTGCCTTTATAGGAGCCATTCCCCACACTGGCAATATACCTTCTTCTTACTTCTTATTTATAGGGTGTTTCTTTTACTTTAAGATAAAACTTAAGCTTCTACCTGCTATTTGCTAGATTATATTTTATATGCTAGCCACCTGCTTGAGAGGCAGATAGGATTTTAGAACTCATCTAGCCCAAGACCTTTGCTCAAAATGCTACAAATCATCATTATCATCATTATCATAATTAATATGTATAAAACACTGTCAATTGCTTTACAAATATTCTAAATGCTTTACAAATGTTGCATTTGATCCTTACAACAACTCTAAAAGTAGGTACCATTATTATCCCCATTTTTTCAGATAAAGAAACAAAGGATGTAACTTGTTCAGAATCACACAAATAATAGATATCTGAGGCTACATTTGAACTCAGGTCTTCTGACTCCAGTCTGATTCCCCATCCAGAGCTCCACCTAATTGCTTAACATAACAAATTGTTGACATGAAATCCAAAGCCAAATCTTTTCATTCTAAATCCAGAGTGCTTATTCTTATATGTCAAGGCTGCTTCATTTCATTTCTCATAAAGACAATGTTCTCTAGATTGATAGATCTAGACATACCATCATTCTATTACCCATGTTCTTTACTCTCCCACTTCCGTGATTGCCTTATCCTCTTTTCTACTTATCAATATTCTGCTCAACCTTCAGCCCAATTCAAATGCTACCTTCTCTATGGTACATGTAGGTATTTGGTCTTCACAGGTGGAAATGATCTCTTCATCTTAATTCCCATTTTGATTAAAACACTTGCCACATTTCCCATACGTTACTTATTGTTATAGTTATCCAGGTATATATGTAGCTATGTTTTATTTGTTCTAGAGATATTGATATATAACTTAATGGACATATAATTTACCTAAGGATCAAATAGATCCAGAACAAAAAAAAAATACCTCTAAGATATATATATATCTGTGTGATCTTAGGCAACTTTTTAAACCTCTCAGTGCCCCAAAAATCTTTCCTAAGGCTACAAGTAATTAAGCAGTTACAAATCTATTCTTCATAAATAGAGGGAGTTTCCTCCCTAAGAATTCATGTCTTCTAAAAAATAACCATAATCCTTTGAATAATATCCTATCTCTCCTTTTAAATAAAAATAATTAGCATTTATATAGCAATTAAAGGTTTGCTGTTTTATGTAAATATCATATTTTGCTCTTATAACAACTCTATAAGGTAGGTATATTTTGTGCCCATTTTGGGGACTATTGAGGCAAAGAAGAGTTAACTGACCTCCCCAGAGTGATACAGTTAATAATTCTCTAAGGTTAAATTTGAACTCAGATCTTTCTGACTCTAGGCAGCTAGGTGGTATGGTGGTTAGAATGCTGGAGCTGGAGTGAGGAAAACTAATCTTCCTGAGTTCAAAACCAACCTCAGACACTAGCTATGTGAACTTAGCAAAGTCACTTATTCCTATTTCCTTCAGTTTCTTATCTGTCTGAAGAATCAAACCAGTCCAGTATCTTTGCCAAGAATACCACAAATGGCATCACAAAGAATCAGACATAATTGAACAATAACTTCCTAACTCCAGGACAAGTAATCTATCCACTGCATTACCTAGCTGCTAACTTCTTTAAATTTATTGATGGCAATTATTGCCATTTTAGTATAATCCTTACAGATGTGACCTTGGTTATAGTAATACTCAAAGAGAGCTGTCATCTCATCAATTTTGAAATTTTCTCCAACATATCCATACCTCCTATCTTATATACCTCTTATCCATGTGATCGTCTAAATTTTCCATGTGGGATTTGCAATTCTCTAGAAGTCTTCCTTTATTTTTTCCTGACATCACAAGAGCTTTAGTGTAATTCTCTGGATGTCTATATGTCATCTCTTGCCCTCATCACATAACAAGCCCATCTTTTCTTTCTAATATAATTACTCAATTGATTCTTTCGTTCTTGTTCCAAATTCCTCTTTGGATATATGTTATAGTCTACTCATACCTACCACAGGTTTTTCTATTGCCCTTTGTGCAATACTCAGTTCTAATTCTTCCAAGACAATTACATTCTTTGTTCCACTGCTGCCCAATATTGTTAGAATGCTACTATTTTTAAAATAGCATTATCTTTTTAGATAAGATTCTACTTTACTGAAAAGTACCCCTAAGACTTTCAGAGAAATGATAAATCTTTGTGGAACAAAGCCTAACTTCTCTTCTTACTAGTAAAACATTGTTACACTAAATTCTATAAAAGGCTTAATTTCACCAAAAAAAAAAACAACCCAACAACTGAACTACCATCAACCTCTTAGGGAGAGGAAAATGTTCATACATTCTAGCTTAGAAACCAGACAATCTTACCTGATAAGGAAACAGGTAAGGCCACTTTAATTCAACCCTAGTTTAAAGCAAGCTATTCTATTAAATCTTCATTGATTTGATTTGACACTGATAAGAAAAGAAACAGCAAAGATGTAATTTTCAAAGATTTATCAAGTATTCTGCTGTAATCAATTACTAGCAAATATCTAAGGCTAACAAAGAATGAATTGTGGGAATGTTGTAAGGCTGAAGAGTATTTATCAATCAAACCTCATTTGGAGAAAAGATGATTATAAAGGGTGGCAAATTTTGCAACAATTGTAGAAGCCGAGGTTCAGAAAGTGTTTGGACTTACCTCAAAGAATATTGAGCAGAAACCATTGGCCAGAAGTAAAAAAAATAGATTAAAGGCAGAGCTTGCCAGTATACAAAATAGACTCTCATAGTTAGCACCTCAGAAGCCATCTAGTTTATGGAGTCTTAGCCTGGGCTTCACAAGCCCATCCATTCTCTTAAAAGATCCATCAATAGATTTCAAGAGGTCTGTGATTTTTAAAATGTCTATATGTCAATATAATTGTTTTCCATTGAATCTTGTATAATTTAATTTGTGCATTTAAAATATTATTCTAAAAATTATTCTATAATTATATATAAATATACATAAACATAAATATGGCATGTACATATATCCACATATATGTATGTATATATGGTTGTACATTTATAAATATGTATATAAAATTTTAGAAGAGCAAGAGTCCTAATAACTTAGGAAATCAGAATTTTCTGTTATATGATGTTACTTGAATTGATCCTTGAAAAAAAATCTAAAGATTTTAACTGGTATATGTGACAAAAGTATGCATTTCCCCAGCATCCTTCTTGAAATGGCCTGAGACCTGCAGTTCTCTCCTAATGATCCTTACTGCAAAAGAGATGCTGTCTTGAAGGCATTTTGTCCCTTGCTGCTAATATTCTGAAATTCCAAATCCTGGCTCTCATCTTAGTAGGGCAGGTCCTTCCAGGTGACAGAATAGCTTTCTACATAGTAATTACCCAGCTGGGAGGCACATAGATTTTTGCTGGCCATTAATGTGTCCTTTGACAAATTACAGTGGGAGGATTCCCTGACATCCAAACACTAGGTGCCTGACCTGAGAGGAAATCATTTCTAAACCATTCATTTTGAAGCACCTTCTGAGAATAGATGAATGGATGATATAGTATGTTACACCCTGCCATAGAAATAGAGCCTCAAAGACTCTTGAAACAAAAGTCATAGGAAGTTGTAGCTGAAAGTCATCTGGACTTCAGTCCCAACCATACTGTGGGCCCTTTTTACCCTTTCTATAAGAGTCAGGAGGTGCAGAAAAATATACTCTATTTATTTTACCAAATGAAGGGAAAGTGATTAATAAAACAGATTCTTTTCCCTATTTAGAAGTCAATTGTCCCTTTCAGAAATGTAGTGACAGACTTTTAGAATTCTATCTGGAATGTTAGTATAAGTGAGAATGGCACTTCTTTAGAGTATAATGGAAAAAATCTACAAAGATCCCTGCCCAAAGAAGAATCGTTCAACAAAGTTCTAATTTACTCATTTCTTTGGGCTATAAGGCTATAAGGAATAAATCATTCAACTTCTTTTTTTAAGGTTCTGGTTTCATCCAGTAACCATTCCTGTCTCATAGAGGCAATATGATATAGTGAAAAGAGTTCCATAGGGAGAGAAAACAGAGACCTGGGATTGAATCCCACCTTTGACATTCACAATGATGTGTAACTAGGGGCAAGTCACTGACTCAGTTTTCTCATCTATAAAGTGGGAATGATAATACCTATGGTACTTCATCCCACATAGAAGGATGCTATGAGGATCAAATTAAATAATATATAAATTACATTATGGATCTGGAAGCTATAAAAATGTTTACTTTTAAGCAACTTGAGGTCAGGCACAATTTCATTTTTATTTTTTTTAACAGCTCCTAATATGGCGCCTTATACATAATAGGTAAAATTGAACCAAAGTAAATTTGTAGTATTACTATTCTAAGTAATTCTTGAGTGGAAAAGTAAATATTCATTAGAACATGTAGGTTGTAATGAAAATGTATCTTCAGCTAATATTTAATGCTAACACATGCATGATGCTAATTGCCTGAAAAGCATGTCCATCTCCAGGTGGTATAATTGGTTGAGTGTGCAGTCAGGCAGGAAGAAAAAGCACAAGGAAGAAAGTTGTGGCTGAGTCTTAAAAGTAGTTTATTATTAGGTTATCTTAAACATTAATTAATCTACTTTCTGAATAGATTTTATCTCTTTTTTCCCACCTTGCTTTTAAAAGCCCATATCCATATATTTGTCAGATATGTAGTGGGGGAGTATAGTCCTTAGAAAGCATGTGCATCATATATGCATTATTTTCTGATGCAATCTCTCCATAGACTTCTGAACATACCTAGATGTTACTTCAGACTTTTTAATTCACTGATCTCTTAGAACTCCATTAGAACTTAAAACAGAAGAGTTCCATAAGGGCAATGGAGCCCTTTTTCTTGCCTTGCTGATTTGAGTGAGGAAGACAAGCTATAAATCTCTGGATGAAGTGAGATTGTTAGCTCTCCCTATCTCAACTAATATGTTGCCATGAATATGGACCTCTTTTTTTGTTTTGTTTTGTTTTTTTTTGTCTCTTCATGTTTGCTCTTTCTTGCTCTTAGATAAATGAATGTCAAATTGAGCTACAAATTTATAAGCTTTGAAAGGTCAGGAAAGCTAGTTATCAAAGATCTGGGAGCCAGAGTTCATATCCACATCCTGGGGACATGAAAAGCCAATAAGGACAAAATTCCTCAATAATCTGCTTGACCTAGCATAGCAGTAGACAGAAGGCAGTGAAGAAAAAGTGATAATGATTCATCCATGAGAGTGAATTTGAAGTAGCAGGCTTCGTAGTAACTGTTTTTGGATTGAACACACTCAACCCAAAGACAAAAATAATATAGGGAAAAGTTTATCTTAAATCATGTGTGGGGAAATGCTTTGTAACTGGTTCTTGTCAGTAAATAACTCTGTAAAAATGGATTGGTATTGACATTTAAATGGAACTGTGACATTAAACACTATAATGTAACAAAGATATTAAGGAGACAAATTATAATTGGTGATTGGTATTGGCAGCTACAATGGCAGCTGAAAATAAATGTATTTGAGAAGAAAAATCTCAACCCCTTAGGGGTAGCCCTAGAACCTTGAGGAGATTTGCTCATCAATGTTGAATAGAGTTATGATAAAGCTGATGAGTTGAAAAAGAATAGAGTGGAAGTTACAGAAAACAAAGTAGGCAAACACATTTGAATAATCAGAGCTATACAAAAGTAGAATGGGATCCCTCTGTAAATATTGAAATACCTTGCTTGAGATCTTCAGTTAAATGTGATATGACAGTTTAATAGGGATATTGAGGAAGGAATCATTTATCAATTGTCTTTTTGTCTCTGATGTCCTTTCTAAATCTATGATTCTATGACCATGAAAGTAGGGATATTCCATTATGAAATATAATAAAGTCTTAAAAGACAGAGGAGCAGAGAACTCAGAATCATGTCAAGAAACTATCATTTTGGATATTAATTTGTTTAAATTGTTTAAATTTTTGCAGATGGGGGGCGGAGCCAAGAAGGCGGAGAAGATACACATGACTGTGTAAGCTCCTTTCTTCCCTCACAACCAACTAGATTTAATCAGCCTCAGAAATAGCGCTGGACTGATAGAATCCACAAGGACTGGAAGCATGACTTACCAGCTGAAGAGAATCTGGAGTTTCAACAGGAAAAGTCAGCTCCCAGGGGAGGAAGAAGAGAGGTCAGCACAGATGGTGGGGTAGTGGCACACTGCGCCGGTCGCACTGGGGAGGGCTCTGGGATCAGAGAAGCCACTGAGATAAAAGAATCTGGCACAGGCTGTTAGCTCTTCTCTGCTTATAATACAGCAGTTCAGAAGAGAAATCTAAGCCACTTTAAAATTTAAAACCAGATTGGATCTTCCCGGATCACAGGGGTGACTCAGTAGATCTCGGCACTGAGGGTGTGGCCGACATAGGCAATCCAGGCTCTCACCTGTGAGTAGTTAAGAGATTGAAAAGTGGGCGGGGCGGTAACTCATAGTGCCTGGCTTGGCTGGAGGCTGTGGAACGGAAGTCCCAGAGAAGCGGAACCTTTGAACTAAGGACCGTGGTTTCTGGCAGACACTTCCAGTTTGAGCTCAGGGGCTTTTCACATCACCTGCTGCAGACATCCACGCCCCACCGAGACCCATAGGCTAGGCTTTGAGTCGCCTTTACTGTTCAATCTCAAACCTCAGGGAAGCCGCTAAAACACAGCGCCCTCAAAGCACAGCAGTGTTGATCACCTCTGAGGCACTTCCAGGGAGGGGGTGGGGAACTCTCTCCCAGAGCTCTCTCTTAGCTCAGGCGCAGGGGCCGCTGCATCCATCCGGTCTGGGAGGAATCTGGTAAAGAAATAAATAAATAAATTCCTACCCCAGGGACAGACCCCAAAAGATTTTTTAAGTATGAGCAAAAAGCCAAAAAAAACTATAAATTCCTTCTACACAAAGAAAGAGCGGGTATCCAACCCCGAGGAAGTTAACAGCAGAGAGTCAGCAGATAACAACCTAAACGGGAACGATTTCTGCCCCCCATCACATAACTCTCTCCTTGAAGAGACTATTAAAAAGTTAAGAGAGTTTGAAGAAAAATGGGGAAAGGAAAGAGAAGCTATGATAGAGAATAACAACGTTCTGAAATTGGAGTTGGAAAAAATAAAGAATTCACAGGATATGCAGGGAAACAAAATTAGTGAATTAGAAAAGGTAAAAAAATCACAGGAAAGTAGGATTTCTGAATTGGAGAAGATAAAAAAGTCTCAAGAAAATAGGATTTCTGAATTGGAAAAAAAAAATAATTCTCAAAAAAAAAAAAAATTTAGGGAAATGGAAAAAAATGCAATAGAGCAAAATAACTCATTTAAAAACGAAATTGGGCATTTACAAAAAGAACTAAAAACTGTGAATGAAGAAAATAACTCCTTAAAATTCAGGATGGAACAAATAGAAATGAATGATTCATTGAGAACCCAAGAATAAGTCAAACAAAACAAAACAAAACAAAACAAAAAAAAAAAAAAAAAATGAAAAGCTGGAGAATAACGTCAAATACTTACTGGGAAAATCTATAAACCTGGAAAATAGATCTAGGAGAGATAATCTGCGGATCATTGGACTTCCCGAAAACTATGACCAAAAAAAGAGCCTAGATTATATTTTACAGGAAATTATCAAAGAGAACTGTCCAGAGATAATAGAAACAGAGGGGAAAGTAGATGTTGAAAGAATTCATCAAACTCCTTCTGAAATAGACCCTAAGAAAAGAACATCACGGAATATTGTGGCTAAGCTGCAGAATTACCACACAAAGGAGAAAATCCTGCAAGCAGCTAGAAAAAAAAACAATTTAAATACCAAGGTGCCACAATAAGGGTCACACAAGATCTGGCTGCCTCCACATTAAAAGATAGAAGGGCCTGGAACCTGATATTCCAAAAGGCAAAAGATCAAGGATTGCAACCAAGAATAAACTACCCAGCTAAGTTTAGCATCTTTTTCCATGGAAGAAAATGGTCATTCAATGAAATAGAGGAATTCCATATGTTTCTAAGAAAAAAACCAGACTTAAACAAAAAATTTGATCTACATCCACAAGACTGAAGAGAAACAGAAAAAGGTACACAGAACCCTTGAGAACTATATCTCTGTTGTGGGTATATAGAAAGTATGCATGGATAATTTGATTTTACTGATATAAAAGAAAAAAAAAGGAGGGGGGTGTAGTAAAGGGAAGGGGGTAGTATCAGAAAAAGGGGAGGGTGTGATAAAAAGAGGGAAACTACATCCCAGGAAGAGGCATAGAAAATACACCATATCTGAGGGAATTTAGAGAGGGGGAGAATCATTGTGTAAATCTTACTATCATCAGAAGAGGCTCAAAGAGTAAATAATTGTCATATTTGTTTTTCAGAGAATTCTCTCTCACCTCATTAAAAGGAGGGAGAGGAAAAGGGAAAAGGAAAAGGAGAATAAGGGAAGGGACGTGGAGGGAGGGGGGAGGGATACTAAAAAAAAAGGGGAGGGCTGTGTGTCACAAGGGGGGGTCTATAAATTAAATATTGGGGAAGGGGTTCAGGGGGGTCAAGGGAAAAAGTATAATCTGGGGATAATATGATGGCAGGAAATACAGAATTAGTAATTTTAACTGTAAATGTGAATGGGATGAACGGTCCCATCAAACGGAGACGGATAGCAGACTGGATCAAAAATCAGAACCCTACAATATGTTGTTTACAGGAAACACACTTAAAGCAGGGAGATACATATAGAGTAAAGGTAAAAGGTTGGAGCAGAATCTATTATGCTTCAGGTAAAGCCAAAAAAGCAGGGGTAGCTATCCTTATCTCAGATCAAGCAAAAGCAGAAGTTGATCTCGTTAAAAGAGATAAGGAAGGAAACTATATCCTGCTGAAAGGTAGCATAAATAATGAAGCCATATCAATAGTAAACATATATGCACCAAGTGGTATAGCATCTAACTTTCTAAAGGAAAAGTTAAGAGAGTTGCAAGAAGAAATAGACAGTAAAACTATAATAGTGGGAGATCTCAACCTTGCACTCTCAGATTTAGACAAATCAAACCACAAAACAAATAAGAAAGAAATTTTAAAAAGTAAATAGAACATTAGAAAAACTAGGTATGATAGATCTTTGGAGAAAACTGAATGGCAATAGAAAGGAATATACTTTCTTCTCAGTAGTTCATGGATCCTATACAAAAATTGACCATATATTAGGACATAAAGATCTCAAAATTAAATGTAGGAAGGCAGAAATAATAAATGCCTTCTTCTCAGACCACAATGCAATAAAAGCTACATTCAGTAAAAAGTTAGGGATAAATAGACCAAAAAGTAATTGGAAACTGAATAATCTCATCTTAAAGAATGACTGGGTGAAAGAGCAAATTATAGAAACAATTAATAATTTCACCCAAGATAATGACAATGATGAGACATCATACCAAAATCTGTGGGATGCAGCTAAAGCAGTAATAAGGGGAAATTTTATATCTTTAGATGCTTATTTGAAGAAAATAGAGAAAGAGAAGATTAACGAATAGGGCTTGCAACTTAAAAGGCTAGAAAAAGACCAAATTAAAAACCCCCAACCAAAAATTAAAATTGAAATACAAAAATTAAAAGGAGAAATCAATAATATTGAAAGTAAAAAAACTATTGAATTAATAAATAAAACCAAGAGTTGGTTTTATGAAAAAGCCAATAAAATAGATAAACCTTTGGTAAATCTGATCAGAAAAAAGAAAGAGGAAAATCAAATTGTTAGTCTTACAAATGAAAAGGGGGATCTTTCCACCAATGAAGAGGAAATTAGAGAAATAATGGAGTTACTTTGCCCAACTTTATGCCAATAAATTTGATAACTTAAGTGAAATGGATGACTTCCTCCAAAAATATAGGCTTCCTAGATTAACAGAGGAGGAGATAAATTGCTTAAATAGTTCCCATTTCAGAAAAAGAAATAGAACAAGCTATTAATCAACTCCCCAGGAAAAAATCCCCAGGACCAGATGGATTTACATGTGAATTCTACCAAACATTTAAAGAACAATTAGCCCCAATGCTATATAAACTATTTGAAAAAATAGGGAATGAAGGAGTCCTACCAAGCTCCTTTTATGACACAGACATGGTACTGATACCTAAACCAGGTAGATCGAAAACTGAGAAAGAAAATTATAGACCAATCTCCTTAATGAATATTGATGCTAAAATCTTAAATAAGATATTAGCAAAAAGACTTCAGAAAATCATCTCCAGGATAATACACTATGATCAACTAGGATTCATACCAGGAATGCAGGGCTGGTTTAATATTAGGAAAACTATTAGTATAATTGACCATATTAATAATCAAATTAATAAAAACCATATGATCATCTCAATAGATGCAGAAAAAGCATTTGACAAAATCCAACATCCATTCCTACTAAAAACTCTTGAGAGTATAGGAATAAATGGATTATTCCTTAGAATAATCAGGAGCATATATTTAAGACCTTCAGTAAGCATAATATGCAATAGAAATAAACTGCAACCTTTCCCAGTAAGATCAGGAGTGAAACAAGGTTGCCCACTATCACCATTACTATTCAATATAGTACTAGAAATGCTAGCCTCGGCAATAAGAGCCGAGAAAGAGATTCAAGGAATTAGAGTAGGAAATTAAGAAATCAAACTATCACTCTTTGCAGATGACATGATGGTATACTTAGAGAAGCCCAAAGACTCTGCTAAAAAGCTATTAGAAATAATTCAGAATTTTAGCAAAGTGGCAGGATACAAAATAAATCCACATAAATCCTCAGCATTCTTATATATCACCAACAAAATGCAACAGCAAGAGATACAAAGAGAAATTCCATTCCAAACAAATGTTGAGAGTATAAAGTATTTGGGAATCCATCTACCAAAGAATAGTCAGGAATTATATGAGAAAAATTACAAAACACTTGCCACAAAAATAAAGTCAGATTTAAATAATTGGAAAGACATTCAGTGCTCTTGGATAGGCCGAGCGAATATAATAAAGATGACAATACTCCCCAAACTAATCTATTTATTTAGTGCTATACCAATCAGACTCCCAAGAAACTATTTTAATGACCTAGAAAAAATAACAACAAAATTCATATGGAAGAATAAAAGGTCGAGAATTGCAAGGGAACTAATGAAAAAAGAAGTCAGAGGAAGGTGGTCTAAGTGTACCTGATCTAAAGCTATATTATATAGCAGCAGTCACCAAAACCATTTGGTACTGGCTAAGAAATAGAACGGTAGATCAGTGGAACAGATTAGATACAAAGGACAAAAAAGGGTACATCTATAGCAATCTAATCTTTGACAAACCCAAAGATACCAACATTAGGGACAAAAATTCATTATTTGGAAGAAACTGTTGGGAAAACTGAAATTAGTATGGCAGAAATTAGATATGGATCCACACTTAACACCATATACCAAGATAAGATCAAAATGGGTCCATGATTTAGGCATAAAGAATGAGATCATAAATAGATTAGAGGAACAGAGAATAGTCTACCTCTCAGACCTGTGGAGGAGGAAGGAATTTATGACCAGAGGAGAACTAGAGATCATTATTGATCACAAAATAGAAGATTTTGATTACATCAAACTAAAAAGTTTCTGTACAAACAATACTAATGCAAACAAGATTAGAAGGGAAGTAATAAATTGGGAAAATATTTTTAAACGTAAAGATTCTGACAAAGGTCTCATTTCCAAAATATATAGAGAACTGACCCTGATTTATAGGAAACCAAACCATTCTCCAATTGATAAATGGTCAAAGGATATGAACAGACAATTCTCAGATGATGAAATTGAAACTATTTCCACTCATATTAAAGAGTGTTCCAAATCACTACTGATCAGAGAAATGCAAATTAAGACAACTCTGAGATACCACTACACACCTGTCAGATTGGCTAAGATGACAGGAACAAATAATGATGAATGTGGGAGAGGATGTGGGAAAACTGGGACACTGATACATTGCTGGTGGAGTTGCGAAAGAATCCAGCCATTCTGGAGAGCAATTTGGAACTATGCCCAAAAAGTTATCAAACTGTGCATACCCTTTGACCCAGCATTGCTGTTATTGGGATTATATCCCAAAGAATTACTAAAGATTGGAAAGGGACCTGTATGTGCCAAAATGTTTGTGGCAGCTCTTTTTGTTGTAGCTAGAAACTGGAAGTTGAATGGATGCCCATCAATTGGAGAATGGTTGGGTAAATTGTGGTATATGAAGGTTATGGAATATTATTGCTCTGTAAGAAATGACCAGCAGGAGGAATACAGAGAGGCTTGGAGAGATTTAAATCAACTGTTGCTGAGTGAAATGAGCAGAACCAGAAGATCACTATACACTTCAACAACAATACTGTATGAGGATGTATTCTGATGGAAGTGGAAATCTTCAACATAAAGAAGATCCAACTCACTTCCAGTTGATCAATGATGGACAGAAATAACTACACCCAGAGAAGGAACACTGGGAAGTGAATGTAAATTGTTAGCACTACTGTCTATCTACCCAGGTTACTTATACCTTCGGAAGCTAATAATTAATGTGCAACAAGAAAAAGGTATTTACACACATATATTGTATGTAGGTTATATTGTAACACATGTAAAATGTATGGGATTGCCTGTCATTGGGGGGGAGGGAGTGGAGGGAGGGAGGGGATAATTTGGAAAAATAAATTTAAAAATTAAAATAAATAAATAAATTAATTAATTAATTAATTAATTTTTGCAGATGGTAAGAGGAAATGCCCACAGTTTCTATACATGAACTCTCTACTTCACTCTTCCTCAAACACATGGGACCAATATAGTACAAGTGGAAAGGATACTGATTCTAGACATATAGAACATACATTCAAATCCTGCTTTTATTTGCTAAATGTGTGACCATAGGTAAATTACTTAACCTCTCTGAATTTCAATTGTCTCATCTGTAAAAAGAGAGTACTATACAAGATGTCCTTGAAGTTCCCTTCTAGTCCTAAATTTATGATTATATATTGAAGAGCATCCTTGTCTCCATTCCTTTAGTCATGCTCTTTTCCCTGCTTGCTTTCTTCCTTTCACTTATTTTAACCTTTCTCCTTACTCAGTATCACTTCCTCCATTAATTAATTTCCTGGAAGACTTGTAGGAGCATAACTAAGAAGGCAGAGCTAGCTGAATAAGCTCTCCTAACACGCTTCTTCAAACAATTTTAAAATAACACCTCAAATCAAATTTTGTTGGAAGAAACAACAAAACTTTAGTGTGAGCCTTTGTTCCAGCCTAAAACAATTTAGGAGGTCAGAAAGAGAGATGTGTGACATGGGTGGAGGCTGACCAGAGCTGTTGTGACTATAACACCAGTGTTGGGACTAGGTGGTAGAAACAAAAGAAACAGCAGCTTCAGGAGTTCTCAAACCCAAAACAGTAAGGGAACTAGAAATTGTTCAGAAAGAGATTACAGGGGACCCCTGTGCTAGTGCTAGAGGCAGGATTAAATGCCATCTGACAAATAAATTGCCTAAATCCACTTCTAGATCATAATTCAAAAGTTAAAAGTAAGTGTTTTTAGTCAAGTAGATCTCTGATGAGCATTATCATTTTTGATCACAAGGGATGAAGGAACCTGAAGAACAGTATTGTTTCCTATCCCAAGAAAAGAGAGACTCTGAAGAGCATCAATTGCAATCCCAAGGAATAAGGGGCCTTTTCAAGTAAGGATCAGAGTGCAGACAAGGAGAGCAGTGACCACACCTCTCCTCAGATCTTGAAAGCACTGAAACTTTCCAAATTCCACAACTATCTCTGAAAACAGCTGTGTGGAAAAAAGTCTGATCTTGAGACAGAGCACCAACTCCTCATCCCTATCCCATGCTAGGAACAGAATAAAACATTAATAAAAAAAGTTCCAAATTAAGAAATAGGGTTTGTTTTCTTTTCAAAAATGAACAAAGAAACAAAAATAATGTGACCATAAAAACCTGTTATAATGACAAGGAAGATGATGAAACATACGCAGAATAAAAACACAATAAAGTAAAATCAGCTACAAGCAAAGCCTCAGAGGAGAAAAAAAAGTAAATTCACACAAGTCTAACAAGAATTCTGGGAAAAACAAAAAAATAAATGTTCAAAATCAAATAATTATAGAGACAAAATTAGGCAAAGGAAGAAAATTATAAGAAGAAGTAACAACTTGTTGAAAGAGGCATAAAGAAAATTGAAGAAAATAACAAATTAAAAAGTAGAATTCATTAATGGAAAAAAATGGTACAAAAACTCAATGAATAAATTCCTTAAAATGTGACATTCAGAAAGTAGAAGTCAATGATTTTATGAGACATCTAGAAACAATAAACAAAATCAAAAGAATAGAAAAATAGAAGAAAATGTGAAATATCTTATTGTAACAACTCACCTGGAAAATAGGCTGAAGAGAGATAATTTAAGAATTATTATACTTGAAAATCATCATCAAAAAAAAAGAGCTTTGACATCATATTTCAAAAAATGTTCAAGGAATACTGTCCAAAGATCTGAGAATCATAAAATAGAATAGAAATTGAAAGAAAGGTTTAAAAAGGGGGTTAGCAGATTAAAGAATATAGTGGTCAAAGGCAAAACAAACTTTAAAGGAGCAATAGGATAAAAAGTGAGAGGATAAATTGAAGAAAATAGGATGCAAGGAAATAAATTGGTAATCATAATTTTCAAAGTGAAAGAGATGAAATTATCCATAAAATGAAAGTGGATAGCACAATGTTTTAGAAACTAGAATCCAACAATATGTTTTTACAAGAAACATTTTTAAAACAGAGAAATACAGAGTTAAGATGCAGGGTGAAGCAGAATCTATTATGCTTCAGCTTAAGTTAAAGAAAAATTAGTGATGGCAATCATGATATCTAAAAAACAAACAAACAAAAAAAAAACCCACTTAATTAAAAGAAATTTTAAAAAGAGAAAAAAGGTGGTAGAGAAAATTTTAAACCAGGTACTGGAAGAAATAGACAGCAAAACTATACTAGAGGGGGACCTCAGTTTTCCCCTCTCAGAAGCAGAAAATCTAACCATGAAATAAACAAAAAGAAACTAGGAAGGTTAATAAAATCCTAGAAAACCTAGATATGATAGAACTCTGGAGAAAACTAAATAGGGACAGAAAGAAATATACCTTTTTCTCAGCAGGACATGGCATCTACACAAAAATTGACCATATAAACCTCAAAATCAAATGCCAAAAGGCAGAAATAATAAATGTTTCCTTTTCAGATCACAATACAATGAAAATTATTTTCAATAAAGAACTAGGGAAAGATAAACTAAGAACCATTGGAAATTAAATAATCTAATTCTAAAGAATGAGTGTCAAACAACAAATCACAGAAAAATTCATAATTTCATTCAAGAGAATGACAATAATGAGACAATATACCAAAACCTATGGGATGCAACTAAAGCAGTTCTTTGGGGAAATTTTATATCTCTAAGTAGCTACACAAATAAAATAGAGAAAGACAAGATCAATGAATTAGGCATGAAATTTTAAAAGCTATGAAAAGAACAAATTAAAAACCCCCAATTAAATACCAAATTAGAAATTCTAAAACTCAAAGAAGAGATTAATAAATTGAAACTAAAAAAAACTACTGCACTAATAAATAAAACTAAAATTCGGGCATATGAAAAAATCAACAAAATACATAAACATTTGGTAAATTTGATCAGAAAAAGGAAAGAGAAAACAAAATACCCAGGATCAAAAATCAAAAGGATGAATTTACCAACAATGAAAAAGAAAAGCAATAATTAAGAGCTATTTTGTCCAACTGTATGGCAGCAAATCTCACAATCGAACTGAAATGGATGAATATTTACAAAAATATAACTTGCCTAGTTTAAAAGAAGAGGAAATAAATTTCTTAAATAGTCCCATTTTAGAAAGAAATTGGACAAGTCATGAATGAACTCCCAAGGAAAAAAAAAATCTCCAGGACCAGATAGATTCACCCGTGAATTCTAACATTTAAAGAACAATTCTAATAGTATGTAAACTATTTGGAAAATTTGGTAAAGAAGGGATACTGCCAAATTCCTTCTATGACACAAATATAGTACTGGTAATAAACCAGGAAGAGCTAAAAGAAAGAAAAAATACAGACTATTCTTTTTAATGAATATCAATGCAAAAATTTTAAATAAAATATTAGCAAAGAGATTATCAGTAACAACTTATCAGCAAGATAATACACTATGACCAAGTGGGATTTTTATCAGAAATGCAAGGCTTTATTCAATATCAAGAAAACTATTACCATCATCAATCATATCAATAACAAAACCAAATTTATAAGAATGCAAATCATTCCCAGATTGATAAGTAATCAAATGATAAGAACAATTTTTAGATAGTGAAATTAAAGCCATTTATAATTATATGGGAAAATGCTCTAAATCACTATAGATTAGAGAAATTCAAATTAAAACAACTCTCAGATTGGCTAAAATAACAGAAATAAATGTTGCAAGGGATATGGGAAAATTGGGACACTAATGCCTTGTTAGAGATGTGAAATGCTTCAACCATTCTGGATAGCAATCTGGAACTATGCCCAAAGTGTTATAAAACTGTGAATACCCTTTGACCCAACAGTGCCATTACTGGGTCTGTATCCCAAGGAAATCATGAAGGAGGAGAAAAGACCCACGTGTGCAAAAATGTTTGTAGCAGCTCTTTTTGTAGTAACAAAGAACTGGAAAATGAGTAGATGTTCATCAATTGTAGAATGGCTAAACAAGTTGTGGTATATAAGGTAATGAAATATTATTGTTCTAAAAGAAATGATCAACAAATTGATTTCACAAAGGCCTAGAAAGATGTACATGAATTGATGCTAGCAAAACAACCAGAACCAGGAATAAGCTGAATAGAATCTTAGAAAAGTTAGATGTGATAGACCTCTGGGGGGAGGGGGAGGAAATTGAATGGAAATAGAAAAAAATATATCTTTTTTTCCTCAGGTGTACATGTACCTCCCCAAAAATTAACTATGTACTAATGCATAATAACCTCACAACCAAATGTAGAAAAACAGAAATATCAAATGCACCCTTTTCATAACATAATGCAATAAAAATTACATTCAATAAAGGGCCATGGAAATATATATTAAAAATTAATTGTAAACTAAATAATTTAATTCCAAAAATGAGAGCATCAAAGAACAAAACATAGAAAGAACCAATAATTTCATGACACAAAACAGCATTTTAAAATTTATGGAATGTAGCCAAAGCAGTACTTACAGGAATTTTTGTATCTCTAAATGTGTACATCAATAAAAGTGAAAAAGAGCAGAGCAATGAATAGACATTAAAAATAAAAGGTTTGAAAAAAGAAAAAATTCAAATTCCCCAATTAAGCTCTAAAATGGAAATCTTGAAAATAACAGAAGAGATTAATGAAATTGAAACTTTTAAAAATTGAACTAATAAATCAAACTAGGAGCTAGGCTTTTTTGGAGGAGGAAACAATAAATTAGATAAAGCATTGGTTAATTTTATTTTTAAGAAAGAGAAAAGCAACTAATAAAGATGAAAATAAAACAATTATGAGTTATTTTGCCATATTATATATCCATAAAATGGATCATCTAGGTGAAAATGGTTGATATCAAAAATATATACTACTCAGAGAAACAGAAGAGGAAATATAAATTCTTAAATAAACTTGTCTTAGAAAAATAAATTAAGTAACCTAAGGAATATCCCCAAGAAAAATTTCCCATGTCTAGATAGAATTGCAAATGAATTTTACCAAACATTTAAGGAACAATGAATCCCAATACTATGTAAACTAGCTGAAAAAAAAATAGATAAAGAAAGAGTCCTACCAAATTTCTTTTTTGACACAAATATGGTTTTGATATCTAAACCAGGAAGTGCCAAACAAGAGACCTTGGGTCAACTTTCTAAATAAATATTGATACAAAAATTTTCAATAAAATGCTAACAATGAGATTTCAATATGTCACAATGTAGAATTGGTTAATGGAAGAAAGTGTTACAGAAGCCCACTGAAAAAAATTCCTTAAAATTTGGAATTGGGAAAATATAAGCCAATGATTCCAAGAGACATCTAGAAACTATAAAACAAAATCAAAAGAATAGACAAATAGAAAAATGTGAAAATATCTTATTGTAAGAATGATGATAGTGTTCCTAATTTTTTTTTTTGCATAAGATAATTTGGTTAAGTGACTTGCCCAGGGTCACATAGCTAGTAAGTATTAAGTGTCTGAGGTCAGACTTGAATTCAGGTCCTCCTGATTGTAGGGCTGGTGCTCTATTTATCTACTACACCTTGTGTTCCTAATATTAAACCAGCTCTACATTGCTGGTAGAAATCTCATCTGGTCATAGTATGTCATCTTAATATTTCACTATTATGTCATTGGTAGTATTTTATTTTAATTTTTAATTGATATTCATTAAGGATATGGATCCATAATTTTTTTTTGTTTTTCTCTTCCTGGTTTAAGTATCAAAACCATGTTTGACAATATCAACAACAAAAACAAAAATTATAGGATCATGTCAACAGATGCAGAAAAAGCATTTAACAAATTACAACACACATTCTAATCAAAAACATTTGAAAGCAAAGGAATAAATGAAATCTTTCTTTAAATGAAAAATAGTTATCTAAAAGCAAGTGCAAACATTAAGTATGACAGAGATAATCCCAATAAATTAAAGGTGAAGCAAGAATATCAAATATTATGACTATTATTCAACATTGTACTAAAAATTGAAGCTGTAGCAATAAGATGAGAAAAATTAAAGAAAAATAGCCAATGAGGAAAGAAAACTCTTACTCTTTTCAGATATTATCATATACTTAGAAAATCCTAGAGAATCAACATAAAAACTAGTTGAAACAATTAACAATTTTAACTGTGTTGCAGGATACAAAACAAATCCACATTAAGTCATTAGAATTTCTACATATCAACAAAACTCAACAGAAAAAAATAGAAAGAGATATTCCTTTTAAAATAATTGCACACAGTAAAAAATATTTGGGTGTCCGACAAATCCAGAGATGATCTGAAAATAATCATAAAACACTTTTCATACAAATAAGGTCAGATCTAAATAATTAGCAAAATATTAATTACTCATTGATAGGCCAAGCCAATACAAAAAAAAAAAATAGTAATTTCCAATCAAACTATCTATATAATATTTTATAGAGCTAAAAAAGATAATAATAAAATGAATCTGGATCAGTAATATCAAGGGAACCAATGGAAAAAATGTGAAGAATAATGTCTTTGCAGCACCAGATTTCAAACCATATTTGAAATAATCACGAAAATAATTTGGTACCAAGAAATAGAATAATAGATCAATGAAATAGATAAAGCACACAATGCACAATAGTAAATTACCATGGTAATCTAGCATTTGATAAGATCCAAGATTTGTGGGTAAGAATTCAAAATGTGGCAATTATTTCTGGGGAATAAAAAATCAGTTTGGCAGAAACAAGGCATACACCAATGCCAAACACTGTGTACCAAGGTAAGATCTAAATGGATCCATCATTTAGACATAAAGATGATATCTTAAGTAAATTAGGGGAGAATGGATGCATGTCCTTGTTAGATCTATGGCTAAGAGAAGAATTAATGACCAAATAAGAAATAGGTTCACACAAGTAAAATGGATAATTTTGATTACTTGAAAATAAGACTCGAAAAAACAAAACTTCTGAAGCCAAAATTATAAGAAAACAGAAAATTGGGGGGATGTTAGCAAGATTTTTATTGGTTTTTTATTCTGATAAAAGCCTCATTTCTCAAATATGTAGGCAATTGAGCCATCTTTGCAAAAATAAGAGTCATTTCCCAGTTCATAAATAGTCAAAGAATAGGAATGGGTAGCTTACAAAAAAAATTAAAGTTATACATAGTCATATAAAAATGCTCTAAACCACTACTCATTAGAGAAATGAAAATTAAAACAACTCTGAAGTATGATCTGAGACCTATCCCATTGGTTAACATGACAAAAAGGAAAATGGCAAATGCTGAAAGGATATGTCAAAAAATCTGAAACTTTAATGCACTGTTGGTAGAATTGTAACCTAATCTAATAATTCTAAAGGACAATTTGTAACAATATTTAGTTAGCAATATCATTACAGGTTCTATATCCCTAAGAGGTCAAAGAAAAAGGAAAATGACCTATGTGTGTGTGTGTGTGTGTGTGTACACACACATATATTTTTCTTTTTTTTCTTTATTTATAGCAACTCTTTTTTCTTATGGCAAAGAATTAGAAATTGAGAGAAGTCCATTAGTTGGAAAATGGCTGAATATTTGATTGTACATTGATGGTGATGAAATACTATTGTGGTATAAGAAATGACAAGCTAGATGGTTTCAGAAGTTAAATGTGAACTCATACAAAGTGAAATGAGCAGGACTAAGAGAACATTCTACACAGCAGATTTTTTAAGGATGATCAACTGTGAATGATTTAGCTACACTGATCAAGACAATGATCCAAAACAATTCAAAGAACCCATGATTTGAAAAAATGTTATCCATGTCAAGAGAAAACTGATTAACTCTGAATGCAGCTTGAGGCATGCTTTTTTTTTACTCTATTTTTCAGAAGGTTTTTTTAGGTCTGTGTTTTCTTTTCATTCATATGAAAATATGTTTTGCATGATTGCACATGTATTATTGATATCAAATTATTTGCCTTTCCAAGGAGGGAAGAGAATTGGGAGGAAAGAAGAGAATTTAGAGCTCAAAATCTTAAAAATTTAATGTTAAAAAAGTTTTTATAAGTAATTGTGAAATATTTTATTAAATAAATGAAAATATGTTGTGCTTTATTTTATAAAGCATCAAGGGACTATTTCAGTTGCCTAGGCTTCTTTCCCTTTGGCAGATGTATAGACATAAATGTCTAGAAACTTGAAAATAAAGAATTCTTATTTGAAAGAGCAAAAGAAAATTAATTTTTGATCTTCCTACTCTGTGGTGATCTTTTTTATGCCTCCATGGGGAATCATTGTAGGAAAACATATCTCTTAATTGAGATCATTTCTTCCAATTATAGTTGTAGAAACAAAGATTCTTAGTAGTGAAGGACCTTGTTCATGGCTATCCAGTTAGTCTGGAGCAGAGACGAACAGAATCAGGGTCCATCTGATTGCAATGCTAATAATTATAACAATAACAATATGAATTATATTATTATTTATTAAAATAATAATCATCAATAATTGATATCTTATGTTATTATTATATAACATACTGATAATAATATGTAATATCATATATCTTGATCTTTACACTCTCTTTTCTGTAATAATGCTTAGACACCACAAAATTTTCTCTGGGGTGAAGGGAGAAAGGGACAGCAGGACTCTGTATTGAACAGGACTCAGATGACAGATGTATGATTAATAATAATATCTAATACTTATGTAGTACTTACTATATGCTAGGCATTGTGCTAAGAACTTCATGTTATTATCTAATTTGACATTCACAACAACCTGGGGAGAGAAGTGTTATTATTTCCATTTTTAAGATGAGAAAACTGAGACAAATGGAGTTGAAATAACTTGACTAGGATAACTTAATAGTTGTATGAAATTATATTTGAACTCAAGTTTTCCTCAATCCACACCCAACTATTTTGCCATCTAGCTGCATTGTGAGTCTGTCTTTAGATTCATAACCATCTTCCTGTGGTGTGAAGGCTAACTTCTTGAGGTGTGAGAATTGATGAGTTAAATTTATATATGTAGATATATATAGATCTATATATATAGATCTATATATATCTACATATATATATATATATGTATATAAAGCTATGTTTCTATATTTCCACATGGAGATAATCCAAACAAAACCATCCTGACTGGCAGTTTTGTATAGGATTATACCACACACTTTTATTTATGCAGAAACAATATTGCAGTCATTCTGCCTATTGCCTTATCAATTTTACTAATCCTTTTCAGGTCCACTCTATACAAGGGGAATATCTTTTCCTTTGATTTTTTGAACAAAAATAATAATGTTTATATCTCTTAGGAATACTTTGAAGCATGGTCCTTAAATGAGAATTTAGCTTTATCCACTATAGGGATGTAATTTGGAAATTGAAGATGGAAGATTACAGAATCTAAGAACTGAAAGGAAACTTATAGATCTACTCTAATGCATCTATTTTATAAAAGCCCTGAATTAATTAAAGCAATAGGTGACCCTAATATGACTTATACTTATGGAAGAGAGAAGTATCTTCAACTTTTTGTCAATATACTAACACAGTTTTCATCTTCCCTTTAAACTGAAGTAGATGAAAGAGAAACTGGTTGACACTGGGAAAAAGAAAACTAAAAACAAGAGAGCAACTCTATCCTGTATATATTTTTGTCTTAGGTATATGCATATTAGGAAACTTTCAATAGTTCCAAAAAAGGCACTAAAAAAAAGATCAATGGGTTCATCAAACTGTTATAGAGTGGGATTCCAGACAATAAATGACACTTTTGACCCTGGGATTAAGTCCCACTTATCTCTCTATTCACTTGTCTAGATGCTACTATGAGAATTATTAAAATCTTCCATAACACTCAAATAATTTCAGGGTAATTCACTGGTCACAGGACCATGAAACCACACATAAGGATCCCTGATGGCGATGTATTGGCTTAGAAAATTACATATTAATACTATCTATGCCTTGTTACATTTTCATTTATATTATTAAACATTTCCCAAATACATTTTAATTTGGTATTATAGTAAACATCTCTGATGTAGGCTATACTTATGAGTTAATACTCTGTGTTACCAGAAAGTATTCTGCTTAAACAGTTTAATGGAGTTCTGGAATATGTGTTGACCTTATTAGATTGTTCTGCTGACTCAACTATTTCATATGGAGGGCCCTAGCAATTTGCTTATTAGAAGATTCATGGTCACTTAAAGAAACTATAGACTAGGCATGGATATTTTATGTTGACTACATGACTATAAGAAGCCCCTTTGTGATGGCTGATTAGCCAGATCTTTCAGAATATCCAGAAAAGCTCTAGTAAGCTCTTTGTTGTTGTTTGGTATTTTAAGTCAGAATGCAATTCTTTTGATCCCACTTCAGGTTTTCTTGGCCAAGAAACCAGATTGGTTTGCCACTTCCTTCTCCAAGTCATTTTATAGCAACTGCAGCAAAAAGGGACTTGCCCAGGATCACACAGCTAGTATGTATCTGATTTGAACTCAGATCTTCCTGACAGACCATGGGGATTCACAAGTATGGTTTAGTGGCCCATGCTTTTATTTGAATTTGATACCATTCTTGTAGGGGAAAATATATCCCTGGACTTATTAGGGTGGAGGAGGAGAGAAGTAGGGAATGTTTTATATGTTTGTTCTTGTTTTATCTGTGAAGTCAGTATTCCCTGATTAAAGGTACTGTATCTTGAGTGGTTAAATGGAATTGGTAATAATGGATATACATTTGTTCTTAGTATATCTTTAAAATAAATATTCCTTTATAAAGTTAGCCAATATGAACTAGTTAAATAAGACTATTGTGCTAATAATAGGCCCCTAAAATGGGGGAATATAATCAGTGGAAGCACTAGCTCATTAGAAAAGAGAAATACCTCATTTTCTCAGGCTACCTTGGAATCCTGAGAGCTAATGTAACCTGACCCTGAGAGAGAAAAGAGCATACACATTACATTAAAAAGCTTATTAGAGGATAATGACTTCTTGACTGGCTATCCTCCTGTCCCCATGTTATTACTAAAAAGCTGAAAAGGGAAGAATTGAACTCCAACCTTAGATAACTTTGATTTTTGTTTTTATTTTTAATTTTGGAGGACAAAATTGGAAGGGGAATGCCATAATCTGTGATAAAAGTGACCATCATAACTAAATTTACTGTGCTATTTTCTAAATCTAACTAAATAGCTTAAATAATATAATATTATATTATATATATGTATATATGTATACATATATATATATACGTATATATGTATACATATGTATATATATACGTATATATGTATATATATGTATATATATATATATATTTCCTGGGGGTAAGAGTAGATAAGTAAATACTTTAAAAATACTAGTCCTGGAAAGGAATATAGAGGGCTAATATGAGTGGAGCAGAGTCACAAGGATGAAAAGTCATGACTAATAATCTACTTTTAAAAGAGTCCCCAGAATAATAGTAGAGACTGAGTATTAGGGGCCCAATGGAAGTCATATCATAGGATTCTGACTCTTGGCAGGACACAGACTCAAATCAGCTCCATATTCAAACCCACATTGACAATGCTTTAGGGAAACAAGACCTGAAAGTTATAGTGATAGTTTTCTCTGGTAGTGACAATGGTGCTTTTCTGAGAATTCTACACACTCTTATTCAGGCTTGACAGTTTAGATAATGGGTTGGGTCTCAAATCAGGAAGACTCCTCTTTCTGAGTTTAAATCTGGCATCAAACATTTACAACCTGTGTGAGCCTAAGTCACTTAACTCTGCCTCAATTTCCTCATCTGTAAAAGGAAAAGACAATGGTGAATCATTACTATATCTCTGCCAAGAAAACCCCAAATGGGATCATAATCAAATACAATTAAAAATGACTTTTCATAGCAATGAACATCCTCATTCTAATGTTCATAATTTGATTTCTTTTCTCTCAGTCTTAAATAAGTTTTTTTTTAAGTTTCTTGGAAGCTTTCTTTTAATTTTCTTTCCTTTCCATTTCCTCTCTCTCTCTCTCTCTCTCTCTCTCTCTCTCTCTCTCTCTCTCTCTCTCTCTCTCTCTCTCTCTCCCCTCTCTTTCTCTCTTTCTCTCTCTCCCTCCCCAACAAATGAATCCTTTTCCTGACCCAATAGCAATCATACTCAGAGAATCTTAACCTATTTTTTTCCAATTATATTTCTTTTTAAAATAATTAGAAGATATAAAAGACTGCTTTAGATAGGCAGGCTGGAATATATAACAATGATAATATTTTTAAAGCCTTTTTTGGAAATCAATATCAACTTTTGTTTCTGCAGAGGGGAGGAGCAAAAACATCCATCTTAAGATTCTTAAAACTTGAGAATTTCAGCCAGGCTAGCCCAAATTTCATTCCCATTTACTCCTTCCCCTCCACTCAATTCTGCCTTCCCTGCTACAGAACTTCCATTCTTATTTAATCTGGGCTTTCTCTACTATGCCTTTGTTTCCTCTGAAATTTATCTTCAGTTAAGTTGTACTATATTTTACAGCTTTCTCTCTGGTTATATATTGTAAAGTTTTCTTTGCTGGGTCTCTTAGCTGCTTGGTTGTTTTTCATTGTTTCTGTAGGATGCTGAGGGGAAAAAAAAGCAATTCCTTTATTTGAGTATCCTGACATTTATTAACATAATAAAACTCTCAAGATGAAATTGCAGTTTTCCAGACAGTAATTTCATTTGCAGGACAACTTACTAGGAATTTATTTTAAAGCTAGGTAAAACCTAAAATATATGAGACATGCACAGAATACCAATCTGAAATAAAAGAAATAAGAAATGCATCAAGAATGGAAAATTTGGCTGTTGTCTCTCACATATTAATTAGGGACAACAGTGCCAATGGCCCACAAATCCCAACTGTCAAGCTTTCATGGTAACCAGGACCACTGTGGATTCCTGGAAAAAAATTTTTCTTTAATTTCTTCAAAATGGCCATACCCTTTTTGCTCTTTCAAATGAATACTAAATGCAAAATAAGGAGAACCATAATTAATGCAGAGAATTTGAATGTCAAATTGTTCTTATTAGCCACATTTGATGATTATAAAATGTGCTACCAAGTAAACCAGACAAACTCTTTAAGATCTATAAGAATTATTTGGCCTCACTAGCACTGAGATGGCAGTATTCCTCATTACAGCTGGAGGGAGTATAGTAACATGAATTTTGATATCCTTCTAGCTGTTTTTGATATGGCCAAAAGCTCAGGAAATTCATTGTTATGCATGACTTAATGCTTCTAACTTTTTTTAAATTTTCAACAATCTTATTTTTCCTTTTTCTGCCTTCCCTAATTCACTGGAGAAAAGAATTCAATTATCTTATGAGCACAGTAGAGTAAAACAAATTCCAGCATTGGTCACATTTCAAAATGTGTTTCTTACTCTGTTTATTGGTCTATCATCTTTCTGTCATAAAGAATGCATTTGTTAAGCCCATATATCAGAATTCACCATTTCAGTGCATTTTCATACATACACTCATATAGAATAAAATTTCCTTATATTTAGAGCATTTGAAAACATTTGAAGATTCTAATTCCATTGGTATCTGATACTCTTTTCAATGATATCACTGCGTTCCATCTCTCTTCAAGCTCTAATAGATCCACCATCTTATATGTATCAAAGGTTTTTAACTTTTTTCAAAAAATTTTCAGAGTATGTTATCTTATTTCCTTGTTTTCCCCTAAAACCAAGACATCAATAGAACCTAATCTTTCATGGAATTTGTATTTGTGAACAAAGAATATTTTGTACTTGTTAAATACCATTTCATAATCATTATGAATTTCCTCAGCCTAGGGTGAAGATCCTTGAATATCTGATCTGTCCTGATCATTATAGAAATTACCTGCATTATACCTTACTTTTCTTTTAGCCTTGTGGGAAATAGGTGTTTTCTACTTAAAACTTATAGTAGGGTTGGAGAAATTGGCAGAGTTAGGCATTATTCCAGACTGAAGCTCTCCACAGCAGGCTTTCTATTTCTATTTATTTCTTAGCCCTTGCCTGCCCCTCCTCTTCCCTCTTTTATATGGTTACATTCTACTTTTTCCATGAAGCTCCAGTTTAAAGGCAATGGACTTTAGAACAAAGAATGATGAGATTCACAGCAGCTCTTCATGATTAAGTTGAAAGGCAACATCTAAAAGTGGATATCGATAACCACTACCTCTAAGGCTGGAGAATCTCTGATCAGGCCCCATATCTGACCCCTTCTGGGCAAGTTCTTTAACTTTGAAATACACAGGCAACTCTGTTTTTCTTATTTCTTATTCAATTTTTTCCAGTTATATATAAAAATATTTTTTAACATTTGTTTTTAAAAGTTTTCCCCTTTCTCCCCTCTTCACAGCCACCCCAATTGAAAAGGCAAGCAATTTGATGAATGTTATGGATGTACAGTCATGCAAAACATTTTCATATTAGACATATTGTAAAAGAAAATAGATTCCAAAAAATAGAGAAAATAAAAAGCATCTTTCAATCTGAATTCAGACACTATCAGTTCTTTCTTTGAGGATGGATAGCACTTTTCATCATAGGTCCTTCAGAGTTCTGTTAAAGGATTGTATTGCTGAGAATAGTTGTCATCTTGTACACAGTACATTTAACTTTAGATCAGCTCATAAGTTTTTTCAGGTTTTTCTGATGGCATCCTGCCTATCATTTTTAAAGCATAATATTATTCCATCAAAATTACATATCATAATTTGTTTAGCCATTCACCAATTGATGGGCATCCCCTTAATTTCCAATTTTTTTGTCACTTGAAAAGAACTACTATGAATAATTGTGTGCATAAAAATCCTTTTCTTTTTTTTCTCTTTGAGGATCAGAACAAGTAGTATGCATGGTTTTCAACACTGGCCATAATTCCAAATTCCCTATACAACAGCTGAATCAGTTCCTGACACCAATCTACAATGCATTAATGTTTCATTTTTCCCATAATCCCTCCAACATTTTTCAGTTTCCTAATCAGATAGGCTTGAGGTAGTACTTCAGAATTGTTTTAATCTACATTTCTCCAATCAATAGTGAGTTAGAGTATATTTCCATATGACTATAAATAACTGTTTACTTCATCTGAAAATTGTTTATATAGTTTGATCATTTATCAGTTTTTAAATATCATTTATTTTATTTTCATAAATTTGACTCTGTTCTCTATATGCTTGAGATATGAAAACTTTATCAGAAAAACTTTAATCAATGTTTCCACAGTTAGTTTTAATATCTAAATTTTTCTTAAATCCAATTCCTCTGTTTTATTCTCTCTCCTTTCATTCTATCCCTCCTCAAAATTACTTTGTTTTTTGACTGCTTACTCTCCAAATCTGTCTTTCATTCTTTCATTCTCCCCTTATTTTATTAAATTCCTCTCCTACCTCCCAGGTAGAGTAAAATAGATTTCTATACCCAAATGAGTATGTATGTTATTCCCTCTTTGAATCAATTCTGCTAAGTGTTCACTCATTCCTCCTTACTTCTATCTCTTCCCCTCCACTTAAAACCTTTTTCTTCATTTATGTGAGATAAATTATTCTATCCTATGACTCTCTTTCCCTTTCTTCAAATTCATTCCTCTCTCACCTCCTAATTTTATTTATGATATAATTTCTTCATATTCAACTCACACTTGTACCCTTTCATCTATATATACTTCTTCTAACTGTTCTAATAATGAGAAAGTTCTTAGAAGGTACAAGTATTATCTTCCCATGAAGGAATATAAATAATTTAACCTGAAATCTTTATGATATCTTTTTCCTGTTTATTTTTTATTCTTTGGAATAGATTTTCAATTCAGCTATTTTATTGAATTTCATTTTCTTTTCCCTAATGCAAGATTAAACTCAATTTTTCTGGATAGATGATTCTGGTTGTAATCTTAGCATCTTTGTCTTTTAAAATATCACATTTTAAGCCCTCTTATCCTTTATTGTAGGAGCTGCTAAATCTTGTCTTATTCTCACTGTGGTTCCATATTTTCTTTCTTTCTTTAATTCTCTTTTCTTTTTCTTTAGTCTTCTTTCTTTAATTATTTCTTTCTGACTACTTACAATATTTTCTTCTTGACCTGGAAGATCTGGAATTTGGTTATAATAATCTTGGGAGTTTTCACTTTGATATTTCTTTCAGGAGGTGGGTTATTTCAATTTCTAGTTTGTCCTCTGGTTTCAGGCAATCAGGGAAGAGTTTGTTTAGTTTTTTAAAATAATTTCATGAAAGATTATATCCATATTCTTTTTTATTTTGGATTTCAGGCAATCTAATAATTTTTTAAATTATCTCTTGTAAATAGATGGCTTTTCTAATGAAATAGTTCATATTGTCTTCTATTTTTCATTCTTTTGGTTTTGTTTTATTGTTTCTTAATTTCTCATAAAGCCTTTAGATTACACTTGCTCAATTCTAATTTTTAAGGAATTATTTTCTTCTTTGAGTTTTTGTAAATCCTTTTCCATTTGGTCAATTCTACTTTTTAAAGGAGTTATTTTATTCAGTGAATTTTAGCGTATCTCTTTTTATCTGGCCAATTGTGATATTTAAGATATTTTTTCTCCTCATTGGTTTTCTGTACTTCCTCACATTTTGGTTTGGTCTATGTTTTTAGGTGGTATTTTCTTCAATAGTTTTTTTGTGCTTCTTTAGCAAGCTATTGTGTTTTTCTTTTCATTATTTTCTTTCATTACGCTTTTCTCTTTCCAAGTTTTTGCCACCTTTTTTACTTGTTTTTCAAAACCTTTTAAAAATAATGCTATGCTTTGAACAAATTCATATTTTCCTTGGTGACTTTGGGGTAGTTCTTTTGGCTTTGCTATCTTCTTCAGAGTTTATGTTTTGATCTTCCTTGTCACAATAATAACTTTTTATAGTTAGAATTTTTTTTTTCTGTTTGCTCATTTTCCCTACCTTTTTCTTGACTTTTAACTATTTGCTAAAGTGGAGTTCTGCTTCAAGAGTAAAAGGTGGACTGTCCCAAGTTTCAGGAGTTTTGTAGAACTATTTACACAGATACTCCTAGGCACTTGTAAGTTTTCAGTTCTTCCAAGATGGTGTATGATCTAAGGAGAGGTGTGTTTACTTCTCCCCCAGGCAATGAATTTTCTGGTCTGTGAGCAACTCATAAGTACTCTTTTCTGAATTGGAACTGTGAAAATGCTCCTGAATCCCCTGTAGTCACATTTCTGATGTGCTAGTGCTCCTTCTTGCCCTAGGACTGTCACCCAGCACTGTGACCCAGATGCAAATATGGATGAATCAACAAAGTCCAGCCTCAGTGCTAGCAAAAAGATCCCTGTAATCTCCTCATCAGTTGTCTAAGTGCCTTACTGTTTGAGGGCTGAGAGCTTCAGAAGTAGCTCTACACCTGCTGATTCAGTGGCTCCAAAGAACTGCTCACTTGCTGGAGCTAGGTGACAGACCTTTCCTGTTGAGTTTCTAAATTGTCTTGGACTGGAAAATTGTTCCCCCCACCATCCTTCTGTGGATTCTGCAGCTCCAGGAATTGTTTCATGGCATTATTTAATTGAGTGGTTGGTGAAAGAGATCAAGTGAGTTTCATAACTCTCATCATAACTCTGCCCTGTTTCCCAGCTTTTAAATGGCTGTTTATAAGCTAGATCTTCAGTCATGTATTTCATAATGCTTTCTTGTGCATACATAGCAAAATCTGGTGATGTGATGAGAATGAGAGTAAACAGCTGGTTAGCCCTGGGGGCATTCAGAGATCCAGACAAAAATCTGGGATGTATTAGGGCAGAGCCTCTTCAGGTCATTAATGAAAACATATGGATAAGAATTGCATAAGATAAAGAAGATGTGGAGGGATTTCAATCTGTATCAGAGGTCTCACCTACACTGATGAGCAAGAGATTCATTCATTAAAGAATGAAAATAAAGCATGTGATTTTCTCCCTTCTCCCCCATGTGCACTTTGTCTATGCAGATAATTGGATTAAGCCCAGAAAAGTTATGAAATCACATGTGATAATGTTAATAAAGAAACAAAGGCAGTGTTCCAGAAAACAAAGAGATTATACCTTTTAACATAATGTATCCCATGAACAATCAGAGAATATTCTCAATTACACATTTAAGCACTTGGACAAATCTGTAGGAAACAATACAACTGTTGTTTCAGTGAGCAAGTGTTTATTAAATATATACTTCACATTCCAGGAACTGTGCCAGGCAACTAAGGACAAAAGGACAAAAGCAAAAGTGAAACATTCACTTCTCTCAAGGAGCTTACATTCAAAAAACTGATTACAGAATCCAAGACATTATGAGCTCAAATAATACAAATTCGCCTTCGTAGAAAAGATACAAAGAAAATAGAACAGGTAGTGGAAGATAACTAGTAAATAGTCTGACCATTAAGATCCAGGGTTTAGAGGATCATGGATTTAGAACTGAAAGAAACATTATTTTACAGGTTAGAAAAATGAGGTTTAGAGAAGTTTAAAAAATGATCCATAGCCACACAGTGAATACCAAAGGTAGGATTTGAATCCAGATCTTCCTGAATTCTTATCCAGCATTCTATATGCCCCAATGCTTTTTTAATACCTGTCATTTAATACCTGGTGATGAAACTACCAGCTTCGTGAACATACACTGAAGTCATATTTTTATACTTTCAATAAATTGATTTCAAATTTAAAATAATCATAATAATTGAGTACCTAGGATGTGATTTGGGTGACTTTCCTTAATGCTAAGTAGGTACTAAATCATTAGGAGATATTACTGGCTGCCATTTGTTGAATTTGGAAAAGAACAAGCTTATAAAATTTAACCATTCCTTCAGATGCCCAACTTATGTGGGTATGAAGTAAGGGATATTGGGAAGGTCTTGGATGAAGGTGATTGAGGAATCTAATAAAGGCCTGTTCCATGGAAGAAAGTCAATCAAATAGCATGTGGTAGTCTGGCGGATTGTCTCTCTGTCCACAGGGTTTCTGCAGTAACTCTCCACCTGACACTGTGATGATTTCCTCCTGAAAAAAGGAAAAAATGAGATTAATAGAAGGGAATGTCTAGTTAACCTATGGCAACTGAAGTGTGCTGTTTTCTGAGAGATGGAGTTCAAGAGTTCAAGAGTTCATGAATTCAAAGACTTAGAATTAGAAAAGATTTTTGAAGGCAACAAGACTAAGTTCCCATTTAGAACAGGAATGACTCTAGAATAAGAATGAATGAATCAATGAATGAAAAATCATTTATTAAGTGATTATTATGTGCCAAGCATTGGAGAAAAGTGATCATTCAATTTTTTCTTAGACACATCTAAGGAGACTATTATTATAATGTCTCTCATTCTGTTATAGAACAGTTATTAGAAAGGTTTTTTTTTTATTTTAAACAAACAACAACAACAACAAAAAAAAATACCTTCCTGAAATGGTTCTTATTTTTCTCATTGTAACAAAACAAAAAAGTTAAAATCTCTCTTCCACAAAATAATAGATCATAGTTACATAATTCTTTAAGGTTGGCAAAGCACCTTACATACATGATTATATTATTTTAACTGCACAATAAACCTGAAGAGTAAGTGATATTGCAGATATCCCTCTTTTCAGATGAGGAAAGAGAAATTCAGATATTGTGACTTGCCCAAAATCATTTATCTAGCAAGTGTTCAATGTGGGATTTAAACCCAGACTTTCCTAGATCCAAGTCCAGAATTCTTTCTAGTCTTTCATATCTACTCTCTTCCATGTGATAGCTTTTCAAATACTTGATAACAGATATTTCCTCATTTTCAGTTGAATTCAAATTTTCAGTCTCTCCCAGATACCTGGTGGTACAGCACTGGACCTGAAGTCAGAACACACCTGATTTCAAATTTGGCCTCCGAAATATAGGACAGAGCTAAAATAATGAAGAAAATTCAGGGATTCACCTAAGATGTCCCCCAAGCCCTTCTAAACACATGTAAATTCCACCCTAAACAAAATCTAGAGTGGTAGAACTCACAAAAGAACAGGATAAAATATTTTTCTGGCCTAGGACCACTAAGAAAGCTGGAAGGAAAGATCTGTTGCTCTGGGGTGAGAGTGGAGTGCTGTCCAATGCAGGCTGTGCAAGTGCAGACCAGGCTCCAGAAAATCAAGAATAAGCCTTGCAAGTGACTGAATCAGCATTAGCGGCTGCTTCTGGAACTCTCAGTTCACAGAAAATAAGGGGGTTAAACAACTGGTCAGAAGGAAATTACAGGGATCTTTTTGTTAGTACTAGGGACAGAACTCTGCTGTTTCACACATACTCAGATCTGGATCACAGTCCTAAGTGGCAGTCCCAAAGCAAGGAACAATACTAACATACCAGAACTTGTAGTCACATATTGAGTGCAGATCCTTGTCACAGTTCCAGGGCAGAAAAGAGTGCATATGGATTGACCACAAACCAGAGTACCCACTGTCTGGGAGAGTAATAAACACATCATCTTGGAAAAACTGAAAACTTACAGGTCCCTATGAGTATCTCTGAAAATAAATATTCAAAACCTCTAAAGCTTGGGATAGTGAATCCTTCACTCTGGAATAAGAACTTCACTTTAGGAAAGAGTTAGAAGTCAAGAAATAAGCTAGAATAATAAGCAAACTATAGAAAAAATTCTGAATATAAAAAGTTACTATTTTCACAAGGTAGATCAAAACAAACTCAGAAGATAGCAAAGTCAAAAACTCTGCATCCAAAGCCTCCAAAAGTATATATAAATTGCTCTCAGACCATGGAAGAATTCAAAAAGTATTTTGAGAATCTAGTAAGAGAGACAGAAAAAAAGATAAGAGGAATGCAAGATAATCATGTCAAAGAGTAATCAGCTTGGTAAAGAGGGCACATAAGAAAAAAAAACTATTGAAGAAAATAACATCTTAAAAATAGAATTGTCCAAATGGAAAGGAACATACAGAAATTCACTGAAGAGAAAAACTCCTTCAAAAAGCAGAATTGACCAATTGAAAAAAAAAGGCACAAAAATTCACTGAATAAAAGAGCTCCTAAATATAGAATTGGCCAAATGGAAAAGGAAATATAAGCTCACTGAAGAAAATATTCCTTAAAAATAAAAATTGAGCAAATAAAAGCTAACGCTTCAACAAGATACAAAGAAATAATAAAGCAAAGTCAAAAGAATGAAAAATAAAAGTCAATGTGAAATATCTCCTTACAAAACCAACTGATCTGAAAAATAGATCCAGGAGAGACAATGCAAACATTATTAGGCTTCCTAAAAGCCTCGATCAAAAAAGAAAGAGAGAGAGAGAGAGAGAGAGAGAGAGAGAGAGAGAGAGAGAGAGAGAGAGAGAGCGAGAGAGCGCCTAGATTTAATCTTTCATGAAATTATCAAGAAAATTGTTCAAATTGTACAAAGCCCCTAAACTTAGGACAGTGCACCCTACATTCTGGAATAACAGTTCCACTTTAGCAAAGAATGAAAAGTCAAGAAATAAACTGGGATAATGAGCAAACAATAGAAATTATATTCTGGAACCAGATGATAAAATGGAAATTGAAAGAATCTACTAAATCACCTCCTGAAAGAAGATCCCCAAATGAAAACTCTTAGAAATATTATAACTAAATTCCAAAGCTCCTAGGTCAACAAGAAAATATTGCAAACAGTGAGAAAGAAATTATTCAGGTATCATAGAATTATAGTTGGAATAACAAAAATTTTAGTAACTTCGACATTAAAACATCAGAGGTCTTGAAAAATTATATTCAGAATGGCAAAAGTGGTAGGATTGCAAGCAGAATCACCTACCCAGCAAAAATTGAGTTTAATCCTTCAGTTAGGAAAAATGGATATCAATGAAATAGAGGACTTCTAAGCATTCCTGATAAAAAGATCAGAGTTGAAAGAAAACGACTTCCAAATACAACACTCAAGAAATGCATAAAAATGTAAATAGGAAAGAGAAATCATAAGGGATTTAATAAGGTTAAACTATTTATATTTTTTCATGGGAGAATGATGCTTGTACTTCATAAGAACTTTTTCTTAGGTCAGATAGGAGTTATATAAACAGAGGGCTCAGGTCTAATAAGATATCTTTAAAAATAAGATAAAAAGGTGTGAAAATCGAGTGCACTGAGACAAAGAGAGAGGTGGAATGGGAGAAATTATCTCACCTAAAAGAGGCAAGAAAAAGCTGAGACACTGGAGAGGGAGATGGAAGAGGCCTTGGGAAAGGCTTGAAAATTACTCTCATCAGAATAAGCTTAAAGAAAGAACAATATACATTGTCAATTGTGTATAGAAATCTATCTTATCCTAGAGCAAAGTAGGACAGGAAGGGGATAAGAAAAAGGGAGTCATGTTCACAGAAGGCAGAACAAATTGGGGGAGGCAGTTAGAAGGAAAACACTTTTGAGGATGGACAGGGTGAAAGGAGAGAGATATAGAATAAATAGGAGGGAAATAGAGGTGGCAATTATAAATATAAAAAATATTGAAATAAATTCCTCTAATAGAGTTTTAATCTCTCAAATATATAGAAAAATAAGTCAAATTTATAAAAAATTAAAGCCATTCTCCAATGGATAAATGATCAAAAAAGTGACCAGTTTTCAGATGAAGTAATCAAAACTGTTTATATCTATCTATAGGCATATAAATAGGTGTTAGGTTCTTACTAAGTGCTAATGAGATAATGAGATATTAGGTTCTACTAAGTGCTAAATTGTTACTTAACAATTATCTAGTTCTGGTCTTTAAGGGGAGTTTTATCCCTTTGAACTTCTGAGGAGGAGCTTACATGTTTAAGAGGAGCAAGTTCATTGGTTGAAGTATTTCTCCCACAAGCCCCTGAGTTATTCCACGCCCATTCTCTGGGAGGATAAAAGAAGAAGTTAGAGTCTGTAAAGTCAGTTCTGGATTGGATCAAGGAGAAGACATCCTGTGGATTCGAAAGTGAAGAGGACAGAGAAAAAGATTCACAGAGAAAAGAAACCTCCTCCCAGAGAAGGATTACAACTGAGAGATGATCAGAACTTGACAGATAGGAATTCTAAATCATTACTGATTAGAGGTATTCATATTAAAACAATCCTGAGTTACTACTTCACATCTATTAGATTGGTTAATAAGGCAGAAAAGGTGACAAATGTTGGAGGGGATGTAGGAAAATCTAGACTTTCATGTACTATTGATATACTGTTCTGAATTTGAAGGAGGGAAACTGTTCCCTTTACTGAAGCTGTGTTCCCTTTAAGATTATTACTAAATTCTGTTGTCCCTTTTTTGATCTCAGAGATCAGGATCTCCCAGGCTCCAAGAAGTCTAGAGAAAGCCCATTTTCCCAGGATAAGAGAAGCAATACTATTCAAGGGCAAATCAACTCCCATAGATGTTTTTGAAATTCTAAATTCTCATTCAATTGAGAAACCCTGGTCTGATCAACTCAGGCTGTCCCAGCCCCACATCAGGATGCCCATAACAGCTTCTTTTGGCTTAGCTCCTTGCAGAAGGCCCAAGCAATTTGCTAGAACCCTGTCTGATGAGCATTCTCAGCACCAAATTCCATCTCCCCAATAGGTCTTTGCCACTATAGAAGTCATTCTCTTAGCAAACTGGTTTCTATCCAACAATAAACTTTCATTTTGCAATTAATTTGGGAATAAGTGAATTATTTCACTTTAAACCTGCAGCCAATTAAAAGGGGATTTTAACAACTCTCTTATTGCCACTAACCTCATCACCACCAGGAATTTAGGGGATTCAAACCTTACCATTTTTGGTTTCCTGACCGGGAATCCAAGGGACTTAAACCTCATCAAATTGACTCTATCACCATGCCCAAATATCTTAAGTTGTTTTTCTGGTGGCAAGGAATTGGAAATTGAGAGGATACACATCAGTTGAAAAATGGCTGAACAATTTTGTGGAATATGATTGTGATGGAATGTTATTATGCTATAAGAAATGATGAGCTAGAGGCTCCCAGAAAACTTGGAAAGACTTGGAAAGAGAAAGTGTGTATATATATATATATATATATATATATATATATATATATATATATATATATATATATATATATATATATATATATATATATATATATATGTGTGTGTGTGTGTGTGCACGCGCATGTGTGCACTCTGTGTGTGTATATATGTAGTATGTTTTCAGTCATTTTTAACACATGTCTATCTAACTCAATGGCTTCCATTTTGAAGCTTTCTTGGCAAAGACATTACAGCAATTTGATGCTTTCCTTACAAATGGGAAAACTGAGGCAAAGAAGATTAAGTGATCTTCTCAGGATAGTATAGCTAGTAAATGAGGTCAGATTTGAATTCAGAAAGATGAGTTTTCCTAATTCCAGACCTGGTACTTTATCCATTGTAAAAACATAGATGCCCTGTAAACAGAACTTAAATGACTTATCCAGACTCTTTAAGTATTTGAGACTAGCTTTGTACTGGTGATCTTGCTGACTTCAAATCTAATGTTTTATCTACCTTTATTTTTGTTTAGTTGCTTTTCATCGTGCCCAACTTTTCTTGAGCACTATTTGGGTTTTCTTGTCAAAGATATTAGAGTAATTTTCCTTTTTCTCCTCCAATTCAAAATGAAGAAACTGAGTAAACAGGATTGAGTGATTTGCCCAGAGTTACACATTTAGTATCTGAGATCAAATTTGAACTCAGACCTTCCTGACTCCAGGCCTAAGTACTCTGTATACTTATGTATAGATTATATATACATATATATATATATATATATATATATATATATATATATATATATATATATATATATATATATATATATATATATATATATGTATATATATACATATATATACATATATACAATGTATATGTACATATATACTTAGCTTTTTAATGGGAGGTAATATATGTATATATAGGCATATATTTGCTATATGTATATATGTGTATATAAATATATACATGTAAATGCATAAGTATACCATAAAAGATAAATATCTACTATATATAATTCTATACTACATTTGTGTGTTTTTGTACATATATTTGTATGTATATATAGACACACATGTGTGTCTATACACACACACACATATATATACACACACACACACACACACACACACACACACACACACATATACAGAGTGAGAGACATGTCCTAAGAGTATTGTGAGAAGTGGTGCTGTATATGTATATATGCTTATATGTATATATATCACATACACACACACACACACTTATGTGTAGTAAGAGGTAGCCTAGCATCATGAATAGAAAGCTGGCCTAAGAGTCAGAGTCAGGAGGTCTACATTTAAGACCTCTATATGCAATATCCAGGTAGTATGACCCTGTGCAAATCAGTTGATCTCTCAGTGGTCACAGGTGACGCTAAGTCTCAGAGCAGTAGCCAGTCTGCTCTGATAAAGGAAGTTGTCTCACCTGAAATCCCTGCATCCATGAAACCTCAGGTCTTCACAATAACAACAAATGTATTTTTTATATATTGAATGAATAAATTAATCACATGTTCTTTAAGACTAAACCCAGTTCAATAATAGATCTATCTGAACATACTTGGGGAAAGAGCAGTCTTAAGCAACTTCTAAGGAGCCTTATTTTTATGTCAGGCTGATAATTGGAACTGTAGGGGAAATTATAGGTTGGGCCACTAGGGCTTGAATCCAGGCCAGAATTCAGGGGCACTTTGTCAAAAGCTCCAGCAGTGGAGCTAACTCCACTGTTCTGGCCCCAATCCCATTTAGTTGATTAGGTCCTGTCTCCCTCTGGCTTCCCTGCAGTTTCAGTTCCCTTAGGGAGCTAACCTGAAGAAGTTTCATATGGAAAAAAAGACTGCAATGGGGCAGTAAGGAAATTCTGTTCCTCATTTCCATAGCCTCCGTTTTGCTTAGGCAGCTGATTTTTAAAGGCTCCAGGGTTTCTGACAAAGTACATTTTGGAGCCACTTTTGGCACGAACATGTCAAGTGTCCAGAATTGACCTTCTGGGAGACAGGACATCATTAGAATATTTAAATTGCAATGTGAAGCAACTCAGACAGGTACATTGGCCTGTTAAACCCCAGTTCATTAAATGGATAATAATCCTTAGAAAAGAAAGTTTGTTAAAATTAGCACATACTGTTAACTGGGAGTACATCTGGGCTTATGTGTGTGTATACACACACACACACACACACACACACACACACACACACACACATATATATATTTTGATATTGATATTGATTTTCCTATATTCAAAGGAATGTCAATGAATGGAACCCAAGCCCTGAAAATGAGAAACTAGTTAATTAAGGGGCCACTTATATGAAAAATGATCTTTCAATTTAATTAGGGAAAGCATTTATGATTATTTTATACCTATCTTATACCAATTAACAGGAGGTTGGGGCAGGTCTAGAAATGAAAGATACTTAAAGACCCAGGCTATGTGTCCTCTCATGTGACAGAAACTCCTTGCATGGTGCTAGGCCACAAGCAAGTCCAGGAAGATGTTTGGACGATGCTTGAAAAATGGAGTTCCACTAACTCTCCATGATTTCCTTTTATTAAATGGTGTTCCTGTGGGAAAATGGATGTAACTAGGTAACTTTTCAAATAAAATGTATTAAGGACAGTTTTCAAGTATTATGGCTGCTATCCTGAGAATGGGGAATTTTTCCTATAAAGAGCAAACTTATAAGCAACCTATTATTTCACTTTTCTCTTTGTTGTTCTTAAGAGAAAACAAAAGGGAATGTAGGTAAATCCCAGAGAGATGATTTTTGAATCAGAAATATTCCCCAGAGGAAGATAATAAGGAATGTTACCAAGAAGAATGGGGCTGAGAACTGGGGTTGGGGTCTTTCTGTTAGGAGTTGCCCTGATGGACCTTATGTCATTACATCTCTCAATCATACTCATTATACAACACCTCTGGCTTGATCCTAGTCACCATGATGATTCTGAAATGACTATCTCTGACCTCACCCATCAGCCAAGTGTTCATGTCCATGACTCCCAGAATGGATACCTTGTGAAAATCAATAAGATCTGTGAGAGTTGCATGGCGGTTTGGATCCACTCCCAGGAAGCTATAAAAATCCCCTGATGCATCCACAAGAAAGTGCTTGAACCCATGCTGCTGGCGGTAGGAGAGGGTGTAGCCCCAAATTTTCTCACTGACACGAATCAGAAATGCCCCCTCAGTCATGTTTGACAGAAGGTCTTCTGCATCTTCTCGGCTAATGATCCCTACAAGAAACAACATTGCTGTCAGCAACTTCAATAACAAATACTGAGAGACTATATACATTGTATACACTACTGTATACAATATAGTGTATACAATATAGTGTATACATTGTATACACTACTGTATACACTGCTACCAAGAACTACAATGAGAGCCTAAATTTAACCTCACTAGCTTGAACAAATGAGGTGGGACAAACATTGTCTGAATTATAGGATATTTTCTAAAAAGACAATTTTATTGCTCTTAATTACACACAATAATTTGACCTAGACTCATAAAGTTTTGTTTTCCTCTACAGACCGAGGGATTGTTTTAATGAACACATTCAAATGATTTGTAATTATTGGGTCAATTATCAGTTTAGTACCAGATACCTGAATATTCTGTTTCCTTAAGTAATAAAATCACTCCCAAGCAATTTTCTTTACTCTGTAAAGATCATATATTTGAGATTTCAAGGAATTTAAAATTCCAGCTAGTCATTTTACATAGGAGGAAACTGAGACCCAGAGAGTTTGGTTTAATTGATTTGCTCAGTCATCCAGGTAGCAAGTGTCAAAGGTGAAATATGAACACAGTCCTTTAACTCTGAAAACAGTGCTTTACCTACTGTACCTCACTCATGAACTTCATAAATATTTTCTTCACAAGCAAATAAAAGTGAATCCAAGATTCTCAAAGTATCCCTATATATGTATATATGTATGTATGTATGCATGTATATAAAATAGTACAGTTCCTATTAAAATATTTTACTACATAAGAAGACTGGGCTCTGCCCTTTACTTCTTTATAGGACAATGTAAAAACTCAATAAGGCCTTTTGGGAACAACTTCAATGCTTGTGTTTCAGTATTAACTTTTCGGGGCTCATTAACCACTTTGGTAACTAATGCAAAAATGTTTATTCATGTTTTCTCTGTTACCTACACATGATGTGATTATTTCCTCTTAGGGCTTCTATAGAAGAGACTCCAGCATCAATTAGAAGGATGAACCAAACAACCTACAACCAGAATATCCCAGATCTGGAAAAAGTCATTTAGTTCAAACTTCACTTAAAGCATGACTCCCACCTAAAATCCCAATTTCAAGACCTCTTTCATGTATTCTTCCTGGCATTCTTTTAACCATAGTATGTCCTTAAGGTATGCTGCAGGGCAAGAAATGAAATTTGAGTAGTTGGAAAGGAATCTTGTCATTCATTGTTTCCACTGAGCATTCTAATGTCATGATGACCATCCCCCAGAGAAGGGTTCTTGTAGGGATAGCAGGAAGTTCTAGTGTTTGGAATGGAATGATTTCTAAATCAAGGTTGCTGAGTCCTGATTGATAAGGATATTCCTGAAAGAAAGGTGTAATAACTGAAAAATTAAAGTGACATTCTTACAGAGATCTTTCAAATTTTTCACTTGTCTGCTCTAATTCATTTTCAAAAACATCCTCACATATTCCCTTCATTATTTTTCAACTGCCCTGTTTTATTCTTCTCCTTTCCTTTTTTCTTCTATTTCTTCTCTCCATTAAATGCTTCATCTATTTCTTCCTATCTCTCCTTTTCTGTTGTTAGCTATTCACATGACAGACCAGAGAGGTGTGTTCTTGTAAAATGATTAATAGTAACAATGAATGTGGCCATTATAGGCATCTCCCTTGTGGATTATGGTTTAAACAAACACTGAGTGTCTAGCTAAAACTCAATTTTACCACAAATAAAAGGCTCTTCTATTTCCTAGATTTAACATCTGCTACTACTAGCTAGCTGTTTAACTTTAGGCACCTTTAACCTCTCTAGACCATAGTTCATCTCTAAATGAAGATAATAATCCTTTGTACTATTTTCCTCACATGAAAGTAACAAAGGAAGTCATAGATCTAATGAGAGGATGATAGATGCATAGGTAGGTGGATAGATAATAAATAATAGATAGATTAATGGTGGATAGAGAGAGAGAGAGAGAGAGGATGGATAGATAGATAAAAAGAGATAGATGATGGCTAGAGAGGTAGATAGATATAGATAGGGGGTATTTTGTCAAATTGAATTGAATTGAAGAGAAGATTATGTCCTATTGGGAATCTGGAAAACCTTCATAGAATAGTATTTGAACTGGCCTTGAACATTAGATAAAATTTTTATTGACAGAGATGTTTTCTCCCTCTACACAAGATCACAGATACACAAAGAAAGTATATGCCAAAATGCCCTGAGGAAAGATCAATGAGACCAAGTCAGTTTGAGAGAAGAGAAGTAGAAAAGGGCTCAAATCACATAGTGACAAATCATTGACAGGACCCTTTGGCTTGAATGAAGCCATAAATTAGGGTCTCATGCAGTGTCCTAAGTTCCCAAATCAAAACTATTTGTTCTGGCAACCATGCAGCCCCCTAACTAGCCCAGGGGTTGAGTAGAGACATTTTAACATACCCATAGCCAGATTTCCCACTAAGCTTTCATCCATGTCTTCCTGTGACTGCTGTTTACCCTCTCTCTTTATAAGACACTAAGTCCTGCTTCTGACAAAGCCTCAGAATGGTCAAACATCACAATAAATTAATCAATAGAAAGCCAAAGAGAATCAGCTTTTTACAAGACTCTCTGGGACAAGTCAGCTAGTGTCCCATTTCCAGAAACATTGGTTAGATAAGAAGGATTTCACATTATGTTCTAGAAAAGAGAATTTAATGGAGAGAAAAGAAGACTAGAGCTTTTGACCTAGCTCCTTTATAATATAGGGTATTATATTTTATCATATCAGATATATAATGTAGGATAAGTCATTTTATAACTCTGGGAGAGGGATTCTTAACTCTCTTTACATCATGGATCCCATCAAAAATCTGATGAATCTCAGCACATTTTTTAATACATAAGATAAAATACATAGGATTACAAAGAAAATCAATTATATTGAAATGTTAATCAAAATTTACAACCAAAAAAAGAAAAAGAAAAAAAAAAGAGGTCACAAATCATAGATTAAGAATTTTTGTCCCAAAGAAGTTTTGTCCCAAATCTTGGTTTTCTCACCTAGTAAATGAAGGGAAGTATCCTTTTCGACTCTAAAAATTTGTGATTTTATAAAATGGTACATATTGCTTAAAAGTTCTTTTCATTCCTCTCTCTACCTAATGATCCACTAATAAATTACCAGCCAGCTGGTTTCTTCACCTATGCTAACCCAAAGCTATTAACAACTTCTAAGAACCTCTTTTCTTCCTGTGTTTGTTTGTTTGTTTTATTCTTTCTAAATCTAAATCTTCAGTGGTTGGTAATTAAAGCAATGAAAACTTTTTTTTTCCCACCCTTTCAAAACACTGTATAATTCTCATGATGGCTGAAAGAGAGAGAGAGAAAGATTGCTCACTCCTGAGACTGCTGAGGAGAAATAAACAACATCTGTGGAAACACTGCATGAACATTTGAAAATTGTTTGAACTCAAGTCAGGAAACTTTGCTCTCACCCCAAGGCTCTGCTAAGAGGTTTAGAATCCTGGACCCTTTGATTGTTGGTGGTTCAGGTATTAATTGGAATTATTATCTGCAAACAGAATTTCAAAGTCTGTTCTCTCCATCCTCTAGACAATTCCTACTAATCTCTTAAAGGTATTTCCACAAAGAGCTTAAAGGAGGAGGAAATTGGCGGTTTTCAAGACTGGTAATCCTTTGAAACAGGCTCAGCTATTGAAGGCTATGAGACCTCTTTGCAATAGCTGTCTTATCACAAGGGTCTCAGGGAAACTTCATGTATTCATTTTAGTCTCCCCAGATCAAGTTGTACTCAAGGTCAGGACTATCCATGATGGTTCCTGCATATAGGACTACACATGACACATACTATTTTGAAAAGGCATCTGTAACTTGCCAAGGAGAGAGCCTAGAAAAATAGGAGGCAACATGGAATAGTGGAAATAACACAGTTCTTTCAATTAGAAGGTCTGTGTTCAAGTCCTGACAATTACTACCAGAACAAGTCACTGAACCTCTCTGACTGAGCCTGTTTCCTTATCTGTAAAAGAGATAAAGCATATATCCCAAGGAAATACTAAAGAAGGGAAAGGGACCTGTATGTGCCAAAATGTTTGTGGCAGCCCTTTTCGTAGTGGCTAGAAACTGGAAAATGAATGGATGTCCATCAATTGAAGAATGGTTGGGTAAATTATGGTATATGGAAGGTTATGGAATATTATTGTTCTGTAAGAAATGACCAACAGGAGGAATACAGAGAGGCTTGGAGAGACTTACATCAACTGATGCTGAGTGAAACGAGCAGAACTAGGAGATCATTATACACTTCAACAATGATACTGTATGAGGATGTATTCTGATGGAAGTGGATATCTTCAACATAGAGAAGAGCTAATCCAATTCCAAATGATCAATGATGGACAGAATCAGCTACACCCAGAGAAGGAACATTGGGAAATGAGTGTAAACTGAGCATTTTTGTTTGTTTGTTTGTTTTTCTTCCCAGATTATTTTTACCTTCCGAATACAATTCTTCCTTTGCAACAACAACAACAACAAAATTTGGTTCTGTACATATATATTGGACTTAAGATATACTATAAGATATTTAATATGTATGGGAATGCCTGCCATCTAGGGGAGAGGATGGAGGGAAGGAGGGGAAATACTTGGAACAGAAGGGAGTACTTGTAATATATAATGATAATGTAAAAAAAAAAAAAAATTACCTATGCTTATGTACTGTCAAAAAAAGGTATAATTATAAAAATTAATTAAAAAAAAGAGATGAAGCAGGACTTTTCTTAATCTCACATAGCTGATATGAGAAAAGAGCTTTGGGAACTCTAAAGTGCTCTATATTTGTAAGCTTAGAGATCAAACAGGGATCCACTAGATATTTTAGGCTAATAAATCATCTTTCTGTTTTCTATGTCTATACAATAGTTTTATGAAGAAGGAAAAAAAAAACAAGGAGTTTTGGTGGTGGCTTGCAATGTCATACAAATCAATATGGTGCTGAAAACAAATAAAAAAAAAAAACTAATATAATCTTAGACTGCTTTGAAATGTAGTTCACAGTGAGGGATGTGATAGTTTGGTTGTATTCTGTCCTGATTTGAAAATATTGATTCTACTTGAATTTGGGCATCGCGTTCTAAAGAGGCCATTGATTGACAAGTTGAAAAGATTTCAGTAGAGGAATATTAGGACAAAGTAAAGACTTGAGAACATGCCCTATAAGAGTTGAGGGGAAAAGGAAAGATATGTATTTGAAGGATTATCTATAATGTGTCTGTAATGTATGTAGACTTATGATGCTTGTTAGCAAAGGGATAGAACAAGCAATAGTAGGTGCAGAGAGGAAGATTTGGTCTCATTGTATGGAGAAAAAATTTCAAATAAATGTGAATATTCAGAAACATGTAATCTATCCCTCAAATCCCATTCACACTAGATTTCTCATTTGTGGATATTGATTATTCAGTGCTCTGTCCCCACATAAGAGGTGAGGATGGCCAGAACTTGGTGGAAGTATAATGCTGGAGAAACTGAGGCAAGATAGAGAATAGAGAGTTTTTAATATTTTATTTGGATTTCTGAGAGAGAGAGATTTTCTGGGACCAAAAGGATCCATTTTTGGTCTCAGGGATTAATCAGGATTTTGTCTCAAAAGAATCCAGCAGGGAATGTGAGGTTCCCAGTATGTATACTGGCTCTAAGCTTGGGTAGACAAAAGTAAGGACAGAGTCAGAACACTGAGAGTGGAAATTTCCAGGCAGGGATCATTACAGGTTGGGGGTTAGTACCATAAATTCTTACAAGTTGAGAGAGCTTAGGAGGTGTCCAACTTGAGCCAGAAAGTCTGTAACTTAGAGATATAGAGTTTACCAATTAGATATCTGAGACAGGACATCTGGAGTCTTACCTTTTGGAATGTCAGATCTCCACAGCCCCAATTATCTCAGTCCTAATGAGCAGAAAAGGGGTTGCAACCAGGGGGATTGAGGGCAGAACAATTCAAGGAACTATGGCAGAAAAATCAGGGAAACTGAGACAAAACAATTTAGAGAAACTGAGATAGGACAATTTAGGGAAACAGACAGGACAATTAGGGAAACTGAGGTAGGACAATAAAGGAAACTGAGGCACAAAGAAGAACAATCCTAATCTTTGAGTTTGCTCTTTCAATAAAGAGGACACAATAAAGCTGACATGATTAAAGCAGTTACTTTATATGTTGACTTCTTCCTACAACCTTTATTTTCCTTCAGGGATATGAAAAGATTACAGAATTATGTTTTTTTTTTTTTGTTGTTGTTGTTGTTGTTGTTTTTCCCTCAAAGCTGGAAGTCAAAAGACCATCAGATATCTTCTGTTAAGTTTTGTGCTAGCCTAATGTGGGTATGCAACATGAATACTCAGTTGAATAATCAGTTTCCACCAATGAGGAGAGTCTAAACGGATTTTGAGGTTCAGCTTACAAGTGTAATGCCAGATGGTGGCCAGATGTAGAGAGAGAGACAGAGACTAAGAGACAGAGACAGAGAGATTGAGAGACAGAGACAGAGGGGGAGGGAGAAGGAGAGGGAGAAGGAGAAGGGGAGGGAGAGGGAAAGAGGGAGAATAGGGATTACTTATGGAACAAAAGAGAAAGGAAAGAGAAATTGCTCTAAAACCTACTTTACCAAGAAGTAACATGATGTTATAAATACAGCACAGATATCTCTGTAACATTTCTATACCATTTATTGTACAAGCAAAGAGCATGGTCCAGAAAATAAAGAAATGACAGCATCATCAAAACATCTATCATTATCTACTATTCTGCTGGCTTGATCCTCAGAGGTACCTCTCAGAAAAATGAATAAATAGACAGTGTCTTTTCTTGGTTTCCTCCTTTCTTCCTTCTTTCTGAATTTGTATGTCACCATCCCTTCATCCCCCTATAGTGTTCATGCTAGGTTCTATAATATCCCAGACCATTATTCCCAGCTAGCTATCAATTAATCCATCAGCAAAGGTTCTAATTGATAAAAGTTGACAGCAATAGATTGGGGTTATTTTCAAGGGTCAGTAAAATATCTTTAAGACCAAAGTCTGTAATTCCCAAAGGAATATTCTCTAATATTGGAATTTCAAGTACAGAAGTAAATGAAAAAGGGGATCTGGGGTTACAGAGCAATTTCCTAACTTGAATTATGCTGTTAGCCAGTAAAATATCTAAATTTTCTGCCCATGGGAATACTGACCTCTGTGACTCTTTGGTCATTTATTTTTAGGGTTTGACATTCTTAACAATTCTACCTTCCCACAGCTTCAGGATATAATCTTAGCTAGGACCAGATGAAAAGGAAGGATCTAGGATTATAAGAAACTAGACACTGAGAGTAGGCAGCAAAAAAAGGGGAATAAGAGTTGTTTTTTTTTTTAAGTTTACATATTTTAAGACGTATCTTCAAAATTTTGTGGTCTAGTAAAAACATTATGTGGAAAGGCAATGGGGAAACACAAAATGGCTCCATACTTTAGGTAGGTGGTGTACTATATGACACATAAGGTCATTTCCAGTTTTGATATTTGACTATTCTGTGATTTTAGAATTTCTGTTGCAGGGGAACTACTTATTCTGCTTGTGCATAATGCAGTTAATGGCAATAGGGTAAATGTTGAGTCTAATTTGGCCAAACACCTTAGCTGAAGGAAAGGCACAGTCTTTGCCTTTTGTTGAGGCAGAAAACAAGAGGAAAAAGAGGGGAAAAGAAGAGATATAAACAGAGCAACAGAGAGACAGAGAAAGACACAGAGAGATAGAAATAGAGAAACAGAGAAAATGACAGAGAAAGAAAGAAAGACAAAGATAGAAACACACAGAGAAAGACAGAGACAGAGACAGGAAGATAGAGGCAGAGATACACACAGAGAAAGAGACAGAAAGACACACAGAGAGACAGAGACAGACACAGAGAAGAAGAGAGACACAGAGAGACCAGAGACAGAAAGAGTGAAGCCCATACAAAAGGAGGGATAAGAAAGTGAAGTGGCTGAAACAATATTGTATGAGAAAGAGCAATGGTCCAGTCCCGGTCTTTTGCCTCTGATAACAATACCAATTTGTGGGGATTCTAAGTGTCCTTAAAATCATCCAGGACAACTTTTTTTTTTTTTTTTTGCTCCAGTGTCTTTATTTATCCCTGCTTATTAAACCTTCAATGATCTCTCAAACTCAACTTTTCAACTTGAGTCTGCCAGATCCATAGACATGCTGTATTATAATTCTTAATTAGCCCCAAATCCCACTGTAATACATACGGACTGTGTCATCCTGAGCAAGTCTCTTAGACTCTTAGTAGTTGAGGAAATTATCTATGGCTATCAATCATAAAAAAAAATTACTAACTGAATGGGGAAGGGGAGTTTTCTTACCTAGGAGATATCTATGTCAATGAAATCATAGGTCTCATTTTTTCAATGGGGATTTTAATATTTCAATGCCTACTTCAAGGCATTGTTGTGAAACATAAATGATTCTCTCCCTTTCTCTGTTTATTTTTGTCTGTTTCATGTTTTACACCATTAGAAGAGATTTTCTAAGGTCTGTTTATAAGGAAAAAATAAAATATATAAAATTCAGAAATTAAATGCCAGGATGAGAAAATTATTTAAGAAAATAAAAAGACATGCAGAAAAGACATAAAGCACAAGCTTATTAAATTTAATATATACTTTATTAACTATACTATATAATGAAAGTTCATAGCTTTATATACAATGCTAATTTTATTACTCTTTACTTATGAATGTTAAGTTTATAATAATTTTATTTTAAGTGTATAAAAAGCATATATGATTGTTTCAACATAAATAAAATTAAATATATAAAATGATGTTAAATTTAAAATCATATCAGATACTTAAAAAGGCTTTTAACAAATCCAAACTAATTTATATTAAAAACTCTTGAAATTATAGAAATAAATGGACCTTTCCTCAATATAGTAAACACTATTTATCTAAATCCAAAAGCAAACATTAGATATAATAGAGAAATGTGAGAGGTCTTTCTAATAAATTCAGAAGCAAAGATACCTTGCTTTATACCACTGCTATTTAATAGAATACTAGAAATAGCAACAATAACATTAAGACAAAAATAAATAGAAGTATTAATCATAGGCAAAGAAGAAATAAAATTACTACTTTGTATACATACTGTAATGGTGAGCTTAGAGAACCCTAAGGAGTCAACTAAAAATTAATTTGAATAATTCATAATTTCAATAAAATTACAGGATATTACACAATTTATCATCAATCTTGTAAGCATTAAAAATCTAGCTGTAAGGGACTGAAAGAGAATTTCTATTCAAAATAACTACAGAAGCTATAAAATTTGGGGGGATTTAATAAGATTTACCCAAGGACTACATAAATTTAACTAAAAAGCATTTTGCAGAAATAAAGACCTAGATAATTGAAGAAATATTAATTACTCATTGGGAGGTCAAGCCAGTATAGTATACTGACAATGATACATAAATAAACTTATTTATTCAATCTTCCAAAAGTATGCTTTATTGAGCTAGAAGAAAATAACACCAAAGATCAAGAATCTCAAGGGTAATAATGAAAAAAGGTAGGTTGGAAGGAATTTTATCAGTTTCAGATTTCATATTGTATTACAATTTAGTAATCACTAAAATGATTTGTTATTGATATAAAAAGAGAGAAAGATCAGTCAATGTAACAAATTAGGGACACAATACACAGAAACCAGCAAAGAATAGTACTATGTTTACTAAACACAAGAATCTTAATTACTGAAGGAAAGACTCATTATTTGATAAAAACTGATGGGAAAGCTACATGTCAATTTAGTATATATACTTTACCTCATATTAAGCATCTGCAAAGAGGAAACAAAATTATTACTTTTTTATAGATAATGTAATGGAGAGCTTAGAAGACATTGAAAGACAATTTCTACTCAAAATAACTACAGAGATCAAGACAAATTCCAAACGGATGTTGTTGATGAGTCATTATTCAGTCATGTTCAATTCTTTGTGATATCATTTGGGCTTTTCTTGGCAAAAATACTGAAGTGGGTTGCTATTTTCTTCTTTAGCTGATTTTTCAGATAGGAAAATCCAAACAAATAGGATTAAGTGACTGGCCCAAGGTCACACTGCTTAGTAAATATCTGAGGCCAAATTTAAATATAGGAACATGAGCCTTCATTACTCCAGGCTTTATACTCTGTCCCCTGTGCTACCAAACTGCCTCTCCAAAAGGAAACATAACTTACTTGTGAAAGGAGGAGAAGAAATTATGTATCCATATCCATAGATATGGATATGGGAAGAGTTCATGACCAATAAGGGACAGAAAGGATTACACAAAATAAAATGGACATTGATTATTTAAATTGAAAAGATTTGAGGGGGTTTTTTTGTTTTGTTTTGGGTTTTTTTTTTTTTGTTTTTTTTTTTTTTTTTTTTTTTGCCAAAACAACATCTAATGTAAAAATTAGAATGGAAACAGGTAATTGTGAGGAGAAAAAATTTATCAATTACTCTGATAAAAGTCTCATTTCTAACAGACAGCATTAACAGATTCAAATTTATGACTAAGAACTATTTCCCCAATTGATTAATGGTCAAAAAATATGAAAAGGAAGTTTTCAAAAGAATTCACTCCATCAATATATGTGAAAAATACTCTAATTAGAGAAAATTAAGTTTAAATCAACTCTGAGGTTTCACCTCACAACCATATTTTAAAAAAAAAAATCTTTGTTTGAAAATAAAATTTAATTAAGAAAAAAGTTAGGGGCATGATGAGAACTGAGTTTTAGGAAGAAGGATATGCACTATTATAATATTGTTTACATATACCCCTTAGGAATGGGGATAAAACTAAGTAGGGATAGTGGTGTATGGTAGGAGTAGAGAAAATGGTCCTAAAGGGTAACTAATTCCATAAAGCTTTAGATAGCTCCTAATTTTTTGCTCTTCAGATCATTATCTCAGATCAGCTTGGTAAAAATGAAAAAAGAGAAAAATGAAAAATATCACAGAGGCCATGGAAAAAGGGGTAATTTAAGGTCAGTGGTATCAAACTTAAATAGAAATGCCTTCCTAGGGGTTGCATGTTGACCTAAAAAATGACAAAATAATAGTATTTTTAATTGTATCACTAAATATTTCCCAGTTACATTTTAATGTGATTCTAGTCATATCATAGTCAGGAGTTTTAAAGGGCATAGGCAAGTAGGACATCTTTACTCTATTGTACTGATTGTAAATCTGTGGAAATTATAATTTCCCAACCTGCAAGAAAAACAACTAAGTCAGAACTCTGAGTCAATGCCACTTTATTAGAGAATGGATGGTCTCCTCTAATGAAGTGAACCTCCTATCTTCTTCACAACCTGAGATGCCCCTAGTCCCCAGAACCTTGTATATGGCTTCATACCCAAATAGAGGAAAGAAGTAAGGCAAATAAGAGAATCTCATTAGATGATAAATCTTATTCTTGATGATCATAAGATGGCCACCTGCTCATATTAGAGGAAAGAGAGTGACCTAGGGATACAAAAATAAGTTGGGGGACTTTTAAATACTCAAAGTACCTCACCATGCTAGGTTTGGAAATGAAATTTCAGTGAAATAAAATGATATCATCATCAGCATTGTTGTATTGCACAAGTGAGCATCATAACTGGTAAATAAGTAGTGAATATTAAAGTTTGAGGTCCACTATCAAGAACTATATAAAACCCAATCTTAAATAATTATTCCTGTATGATTTATCAAAAACATCAAACTGATCAATGTTGACTGGAATAAAGGAGTGGTCCAGATGAATCATTTCTCACAAACATATGTAATTGATCTAGCTATTTTCAAAAGTGTTTTGGAACAATGTTCAGAAAGTTACCAAAATGTCTAGATCCTTCAATGCACTCATACTACTACTAGAATTACACTCCAAAAAAAATCAAAGAGGAAAAAGATCTACACATGCAAAATATTTATAACAGCTTTTTTCTTAGTAGATTAAAAATTAGAAACTAAAGAGAGGTCCTACTGGGAAATGGATAAACAAGTTAGAGTCTATGAATTTAATGAAATATTATTATGCTACAGCAAATGATGAAATGGACAATTTTCAGCAGAAACAGAAAAAAAAACCTTTATGAATTTGGCAGAACCAAGTGAACAGAATGAGAATAATTTATGCAATGATAATATCCTTATATAGAAAAACAATTTTGAAAGATTTTTGAAATCTGAACAACACAATGACAGTAGTAAATACAAAAGAATAAAAGTGAAAAGATCATTAACTTCCTGCTGGATGACAAACTAAAGATATAGGAGAGTTTTACAGTTCTGGTCGATATAGGAATTTTTTAAATAAAATTAAATAGCTATTTATTAAAGATTGTGGAGTTTTCTTTTACATAAGTTTGGGTATTGGAGGAAGAGATTGCTTTTAAAAAAAACCTTGCTACTTGAAAAATAAGATAATAAACAACAGAGAAAAAGGGAAAGAAGAAAAGAAGGAAGGAAAGAAGGAAGGAAGGAAGGAAGGAAGGAAGGAAGGAAGGAAGGAAGGAAGGAAGGAAGGAAGGAAGGAAGGAAGGAAGGAAGGAAGGAAGGAAGGAAGGAAAGAAGGAAGGAAGGAAGGGAGGAAGGAAGGGAGGAAGGAAGGGAGGAAAGAGGGAGGGAGGAAGGAAGGAAGGAAGGGAGGGAGGAAGGGAGGAAGGGAGGAAGGAAGGAAGGAAAGAAGGGAGGAAGGGAGGAAGGAAGGAAGGAAAGAAGGGAGAAGGGAGGAAGGAAGGGAGGAAGGAAGGGAGGGAGGAAGAAGAAAGGAAATTACAAAGTACTAGATGAGATGGTATCTATCTTTTCTAGTCAAGACTTTGGCTGAACTTTTCAAATGAAAACTTAATCCATTACTTTTTAACCCCAGTCTTAAAAAAGATTGGAATTGCCTCATTGGTGGAAATTAATGCCTCTCGCCTGTCTTTCTCTCTTCTTGTTAATTCTTCCCTACCCTTAAAGAAAGTAAGAAGCATTAATCTTGACCAAAGAGGATAGATTCCCAAACTAATGGAGTTATATTAATGTGTGGAACCCCGTGTTAACATGATCCCAAAAGAAAATGGAGTCTTCTGCCACTATAATATCCCAGCTCTTTTTTTCTTATTTGTCTATTTGGATTAGGCCTACATACTTACCTGATTACTAACTGCACATACCCAGTCTAAGAGAAGGTGATGCATTTGGCCATCATTTCCAAAAATGATGCCTCTGAATTCAGGTCTTTGTGACTTCAGGTTCAGTATTCTATCCACTGATATTATTTGAAGAACAGCAAATATTTGGCTAATTATTAAGTCATAATTAATTGTCAGAATTATCATAAATAAAAGTCAATCACTTAATAATTAATCATCCAATCATCCATTTTTTTTAATGGATTGATGGAGGGGGGAAACAATAAGGAAGCAAACAGAGGAAGAAACTCAATCCAATTCAATTTATATTTATTAAGCATCTACTATAAGACACTTTGCACAAATGAAGAGTTCTCTTCAAGGAAATTACATTACACTCAATGTGAGGATAAGTAGATATATGGGCAAGATCAAAAGATTAATGAAGCAAGGATTTCTTGAAAAATAAAAATAAAAAAACTAGAAAGATCAGGAGGATTGTAGGGGGTTTTAATGGTAAGTAGAAGTTGAAGTTTATTTTGTTTGTAATTACTGAAGATTCTTGAGCTTCTTCCAATATTCTCCAAACCATCGTTAATTAGATATAGATATAGATATAGATATCAGCTAATATCAAACTCTGGGATGATGAGGCTCTTTAGATTGAGGTAGGCTGGTTCTTGGACAAGAGACATCCCAGACCCATGATCCTCTGATTCATCCTCAAAGCTTTCCCTTATTGGTAGGACGTGCAAAAGACCCTCACAAGCAAACTATTCTGGAGAATAAATTCACTTCCATGCCACATATGAACCTTCATTCAAGTGAAGCTTCACCTAATATAATAAACTTAAATTAATCCCACAGAAAAATTACTCCTCTACTCCTCTATGTGGATTTTTTAACCTGGAATCCATAACCTTGGTAAGGTTTTTTTTTTTTTGGTAAATTTTATTTTTAATATTTTGATAACTTATTTCAGCAAAATTGGTTTCCTTTGTAATTTTATTTATTTTATTTTATATATTTCATTTTAAAATATTATCTTAGATGGGTAGAACCATCAAGGAAGTAGAATAAAATAGCCCGGGAAACTTGAAGGTTCGGGCCAAGGGGCCCTTCTCACTTGGATAAGAGTGGAGTCATTCCAGGAGAGGAACAACAAGCAGGCAGCAAGCCCCACCTCAGCAAACCAGTAGGTGATCCTGAGCCCTAGCGTGGTGGAGCAGGAGATTGCCAGTACCAGAACCCCACCACACTCCTTAACATAGCCAGGGGAGCCAGTGGACTCCAGGTCCAGGAAGCATCACGTGCTTTGGTATAGCCCTGAGTGGGCAAGCATTCCCCAGCAGTCAGGTCTCCCCATGTTATAGCTGAGGCAGTTGTCCTCCAGAGGCCAGATCAAAGTGAATCAATTCAGCTTGGTGCAAGCAGTTACCAGACTATGTTCTGCTTCAGTGTAGCTCCAAGGAAATGCAGAAACACACCATCAGGCCTCAGTACACACCATTCTTTACTACTAGGGCCCAAGCTCAGCACCAAATAAGCTGCCAGAGACCTACAACTTCCTGCAGCACCAGCCACCCCTCCATTCCCTCAGTACATCAGACATGAGGGTTTCAGAAGATCCTCAGGGCAACATTAAAGCAGCACCTGGTAAATAGCCAGAGCTTATACCCACTGGTTCAAGAAGCCTGAGACAGTACTCCTTTCACCCTAGCAGCAGAGCACCAAATTTAAAAGTAACTGGAAAGACCACAAAATAGATGGGCAAAAAAATAGGGGGAAAGAAAATTGACCACAAAAAGTTATTATGGTGACAGAAAATTCTAAGACACAAACTCAGAAAAGAACAACAATGTCAATGTCCCAAATGATAAATGGTCAAAGAATATGATCAAGCAGTTGTGAGATGGAGAAATCAAAACTAACTATTGGCAGATGGAGAAGTGCTCTAAATCACTATTGACTAAAAAGTGAAAATTAAAACTACAAAATAATAATTTTTGGAGAGAATATAGGGAAAAGGGATAGTAATGTACTGTTGGAGTTGTAAAATGATCCAACCATTCTGGAGAATATTTTGAAACTTTGCCCAAAGAAGAATCTATGCATACTATTTCACCTAGCAATAGTACTACTGTGTCTGTATCCCAAAGAGATCATAAAAAAGGAAAAGGATATACATGTACAAAAATATTTATAGCAGTCCTTTTTATAGTGGCAATTAGAATTGGGAACTGAAGGGATATCCATCAATTGGAGAATTACTGAACAAGCAGTGGTATATCAATGTAATGGAATACTATTGTATAATAAGAAATGATGAACAGGCAGAGTGCAGGAAAAATGCTGGAAAGACATGTATGAGCCAATGTAAAGTGAAATGAACAGAACCAGGAAAACATTGTACGCAATCAGCAACACTGTGATGATCTACTATGATTGACTCAGCTCTTCTCAGCTATACAATGATGCAAGATAACTACAAAGAACTCATGAAGAAAAATACTATCTAAAACTATATAGATAGCGTATGAACCCTGATTGGAAAGCAAAGCATTTTCCTCACTTATTCTTTCTTATGTTTTTTTTTCTTTTATTCTGTTTCTTCTTTCACAACTGTATTTAATATGGAAATATATTTTACATGATAGCATATATAAAAACTATCAAAATGCCTACCATTTTTGGAAGAGGGAAGAGGAGGAAAAAAAATTGGAACTCAAAATCCTGTTTAAATTAATGCTAAATTTTTTCTTGAGATGTCAATGGGAAAAAATGCTATTTAAAAAAATTATCCTCTGAAATAGTTCATAGGCTTAATTAAACTAAAAAAGGGTTCTATATAAGAAGAAGTTTAAAAACCCATGCATTAAGCTCACTTCTATATGTTTTTCCCTCTATCTTTACAAACATAGACAAAACATTCCCAGCTCCTCAGAAGTTCCACAAGATCTAGAGATCAGTGTTCTAATCAGAGGAAGTCCTCAATAAATATTTGCTGATGACTGAAATAAATTATCTATGCCTGATATCTACTGTTAAAATCCTTTTAAGATGTAACTCAAGGGCTATTTCTTCCATAAAGTTTTACATGATTTCAGAGCCCCAGCTAGCCAATTTAACATCTCATACAATCAGCATAAAATTTCTGCATGATGCTACTGCTTCTTTGTCTTTTCTTAGTGAAAGATGTGTCATTTGTTAGGAAGTATCAAATGATTTTAAAAGTAACATTGAAGTATTCATTCACTTGGGTGATCTTAACTGTATTATTGTTAAATCATGTGTATGTGGTTCAGCAAAATAGAGCTGGCATTTAATTATGTGCTGCTAGGTCTGTTAAATGCTATTAAATCCTGGAATAATGTTCCTGTATACCAGTTCTTGACCTTTATTGTTTCTACTTCTACCCAGAGAAAAAAATGAAAATCATCAATTAATCAAGTTATAAACAAATATTTATTGAGCATCTATCACAGATGAGATAAGTCATTTAGGTAACCTGTCTGTTTAAAAAGCAATTCCTTCTACAACATATCCAACAAGCCGCCTTCTGGCCATTGCTTAAACATGTCCAAAAGATAGAAAATGCATTATCTCTCCAATACAATCACTCTACATTGATTATACAAGTTTCCTTTTTAAGAAAAAAAAAATCTCCCTACTGAGTAGTATTGCATAGCAGAAATTATGTTGAATTTGTAGCCTACAAATTGCAGATTCTATTCCTAGCTCTGTACTTCTTGTGTAGCTTTGGACAATTTATTTAACCCCTCTAGATTGATTCCTTACTTTATAAAATATGGGAATAATGTCTCCTTGCATTTCTTTTTTCTTTCTTGTGGTAACTTATTTGTTTTTGTTCCCTATATGATTTTTTTATTTTTATTTTCCCCAGTTACATTTAAGAATATTTTTGTTATACATGTACCTTCATTTTAATATATTTTCTTATGTATTATTTTGAGAGAGAAAAATCAGAACAAAAGGAAAAAATCCATGAGAATAAAAAAGTGAAAATAGTATGTATTAATCTACATTCAATTTCCATATTTCCCTTTCTTGGTGCAGATGGCATTCTCCACCCACAATTTATTGGGATTATCTTGGATCACTGAATTACTAAAAAGAATCAAGTCTATCATAACTGATTAACACAGTTCTGCTGTTGCTGTACACAATGTTTTCCTGGTTCTGTTAGCTTCACTCAGCATCAGTTCATGTAAATCTTTTCAGACTTTTCTAAAATCAGCCTGCTCATCATTTTTTGTGGAATAATATTATTCTATTACTTTCACATACCATAACTTATTTAGACATTCCCCAATTGATTATACTAATTCACAAATTAATGTATGCTGTGAAACCATCTCCGAGTGGCAAATTTTATTAGCCATGGCTCCAAATTTTATACACGGGTCTGCATTAAAGATAACCTGACTATTACATAATTGGCAATGGATTATTGAAGAACATGTTTCTAAAGTTCCTCTCAAAAGACCAACGATCTTTACAGATGCATCTAAACATAACATTTGTGCTGTATACTCTTGTGACTTAACTATAAAGAGAGTAGTGAGAACTCCTTTTCAGTCCACTCAGCAGAATGAATTGTATGCAATCATTCTAGCTCTTACTTATTATCCAGGAGATATAAATATGATAGTTGATATGGCCTATTCAGTAGTGTGATACAAAGAATTGCCACAGCCCAATTAAAATTTGTAGCTTCCAATATGTATCAGCTCTTTAAGGAACTTCAAGAGTGAGTGAGAAAGTATCCAGGTAAGATTTATATCTTGCATGTACACTCTCATAGTGGACTTCCAGGTCCTATTTTTGATGGTAATTCAAAGGCAGATAGCCTTCTAATCATGTTGATCAATACTCCTTTATTTCAGGCAGCCCAAGAATCTCATTATAAATATCATCAGGCTGCTCAAGCTTTACATTTGTAATTTGGGATAACAAGAGAGGAAGTTAGGAGCATAGTAAAAGCCTGTACAGTTGCCTTCCTTTCCATGCTCCTAAGGTCGCTCCAGGGAAGAATCCTGGTGGTTTGAGACTCAATGAAATCTGGCAAATTGATGTGACCCATTATAAATCTTTTGGTCTTCTGTCTTTTAGCCACATCGTGGTAGACACTTTTGCAATATCAGCAGCAAAAGAGACAGCCCAAGTGGTCATTGAATTCCTTATACAAGCATTTGCAATTATGGATGTGCCACAAGCAATAAAAACAGACAATGGACCTCCATATACTTCTAAACATTTTGCACACTTTTGTGCACAGTATAAGATTTTACACATTATGGGCATACTCTTTAATCCTCAAGGACAGGCAATAGTAGAGAGGAGAAACAGAGACATTAAGACACTCCTCCAAAAACAAAAGAAAGGGGGAGCCACAAGTAACCCTAGAGAACTTTCAAATCTAGCCCTTTATACTATTAACTTCTTGATTTTTGACAAAGATGCACTGGCTCCTGCAGACAGGTTTTATAACCCACTAGAAGGGCAGTGTCCAGTGCGAACAGCTCCACTATCTTTAGATAAGTGCCAGGTGATGTGGAGAGACCCAGAAAGTGGTGAAAGGAAGGGATCAGATAGGTTAATTGCTTGGGGGAGAGGGTTTGCTTGTAATCTCTACAGATGGAGAAGGAATCAGTTGGGTGCCAATGAGCCGTATTCACCTTGTCCATCGGAGAGAGACAGAGAAGACCCTTGAAATGAAGGAGAAGACCCCAGAAACATTGGGTGGTTCCATCACTGACTGTACCCACCACTGAAAGAGCCTGGCAGTTATGGTGTTTGACTCAAGGACATCAAAAATTATAGGACTTCAAAATCCTCAGAAATCATTGGATTCTCTGAGACATGATAAGACTGTTGTAGGACTTCAAAATCTGCAGGGATCATTGGATTCCCTGACACATGAAGTAATGGACAATAGATTGGTTTTGGATTTGGCTGCTGAAGGAGGCGTATGTTGATTCATATTGTTTGTTATATCACTACTTGCATGTACAATTCATGTTTGTTACATCACATTGAGCCTGCACCAGCTGTGGGGTGAGTCATCACTAATACCCTCTGTGTTATTGCTATGTGCTTGTGTAATATCTCCCATGCTGATGGGTTTGTGCATACCTGTTTCTAGTCAGATCCTTCAGCCCAGAAACCCACTAGCAATATATGGCTTGACTCCCCACTTCCCTTTAGTGTTTTTCACCTCTCTTCCTGAGAAGTCAGAGGGGTCGTGATCAACTTTGTTATAAAAAAGAAGAAAGCAGGAGATGTAGAGAGATGAAGCTCCAAAAAGGTGAATCAGACAACCAAGCATTTAAGGCTAATTACCTATTTGATATGAGACAATGACTCTATTAGCATATGTTTGGATAAATGGCTTTTCTCACAGTTGAGGCTTATTGAATGTTAAGATAATCATAGGCTAGGATTAGAGGTCAGGGTGAGAGACAGGCCAGACTCACTTTGCAACAGGATGAGGAGCAGAGAAGTTGGTGACTTTGGACTCTAAAATCCAGGTTCCATCTTTGGCGATCCTCATGGGAGTTTGTCTTCCTCCTTCACTTCAACATTCAAAAAAGCTGAACTGACATTGTGAAGACTAAACTTCCCTCTCTATCTTAGTAGAGAAGTGAAGAACTGCAGAATCATAATGTTTCCTATGCACATGTTAACACAGAGTTTGCTTGTTTTCATTTTGTTTGTTCAGTGGGTCATAGTATCACAGATCTAGAGCTCCAAAGTATTTCAGAATTCATCTAGTCTAACTCTTTCATTTAACAAAATAAAAAAACTCAAGTCTAGAAAAAGTGAGTCCATGGTCATACTGGTGACAGAGGTAGGATTTAAACCTAGTTTGTCTAATTATAGAATCAGTATTGGCTCAGTTATTGGTACTATGCTGTTTTTATTTAATCATTCTTTGTTATAAGGTAGAAATTGTGCTTTTTCTTATAAGGTAGAAATTAGTAGGATATGGAGGATACATCAGAATATACAAGATCATAAAAATCAAAACACATCAAAAAAATTTTCAAACCTACAGCAGAGTCAAATGAAAAGTATAATAGACTGAAAGGACTTGAGGTCTAGAGGCTAGATCCCATTGTTTCCAAAATGACCTTATCAGTTCAGAGTTTACATATAAGGATTTTACAAACATCTACAGCTTATCCAGAAGCTGATAGAGACTTCCATTTTTCTCCTCCACCACAACAGATCTTCTTTCAAAAGAAAATTCATAGAATACCTGTGCTTTGGGAACTTCCTATCTCTAATAAAGTTAGAATTTATCTTTTACTAATAGCTTGTGTTGAGGACAAAATAGAAAGTGTTTGACATGGAACATGCTCTTATCATGATGGGGCATAAACTCATCATGATTTCTCTAAAGAATTTTCAATGGCTCCATATTGTTCTAGGAAATACATGATTAGGACATGAGTTCCTTGAAGGAAGAGACTGAATTTTTGCCCTTATTTTTCTCTTCAACCTGCAGAATAATTCCTGACATATAGTAAGTGCTTAATAAATGCTTGTTGACTAGCTGACTGACACAACCTGGTGCTCAAAGCTCTCCAAAATATGGCCTCAATTTTCTTTTCCTTATTTTTTATTATTCTTTCAAATGAACTATTGGCTCCATTCAGAAATCAGGTGGCAGAGTACCACAGACATCCATTTGGTTTTCATGTTCAGGACAGTTTTTCTGTTATGGGCAGAGGGATATGCAAATAATGGTGGAGAGAAGGAAAGATTTGAAGCTACTACCATGCAAATAACTGAGCTTCAGAGCTCATTTTAGTTTTGTTTCTGCACTCACATGGGAAAAACCAATTAAGACTCCACAGCAATAAATCAAAGATGCTAGAAAAGGAGACCAAACTGCCAAAGTAATTCACCATCTGCTACCATTACAGGCCCAACTCATTCAGTTACCATCATCCATCCTGCCAGAGAGCCACTCAGACTACTAGGGAGCAAAGGGAAAGTATGCCCATTCTTAATGCTCAGTGCTGTCATAGTGACAAGGGAACCTAGGCTTCCACATACATCATTTTCTTTATCTGTGAGGTTGCTAAAGAAGAAGGAGATGGAGACCAGGAGGCTATCATTAAAATCTAAGCTCATTGCCAGGAGGAATTATTTCATTCTTTCTACTTATGCCTTCAAAATCTAGTGGAGTGCCTGCATATCAAGAGAAACTTAACAAATGCGTGTATATTTATTGATTGTTCTGTTATCAAGCTTTTAAGAGATAGGATAATCCTTTGTATAAAATGGGCCAATCAGGGCTGTCCTTGGTTTAGAATTCTGGATAAATCCCAGAAGGTAAGTGTTAACTAACCTTCTAACTTAATCTGCTTTTCTAGTTCACAGGATCTTAGATTTAAAACCGAAAGGGGGCTTTATCAGTCACCTACTCTCGCCCCATCATTTTATATAAGAAGAAACTGAGACTCACAGAGGTTAAATGACTTTTGTAACATTATATAGATAGTAAGTGATGGGAAAAGATTTGAACCCAGATTCTCAAACTCCAAAGTCTACCATGGGTGATCAGGCTAGGGCAAACAAGGGAGCCTCCACTGCTTCCAATTTGTTCTCAACATCTAAAAATAACACTATGTGAGATTGTGTGAAGTGTGGTCCCACAATTCCAGGATATGCCAGTGTGATAGAGAGACAGCACTTGCAAGAGATAAACACTGGGAGATTTATTACTGGTGTTCAGTAACTGTCTGAGTACATTGAGGAATTCTAAAAGCTTTTTTCAGATCAACATGGAATGTCTGTAGGGAGATTATAACGAGCACTAAGTGTAAGTGGTGGTCCTCCCCAGAACCTGTAGATTAATCCAAGCTGTCTGTGCCTTTGATTTCCATTCATTAGAATATTTGTAAGTACAATAATCAAACTATGAATAGCAGTAACAATAGCAGCTTAACATTCCCCCAAATTTTATATTTGGCCAGTGTCTTTCTCATTCTTAGTTTATTTTATTCTTTGTTAGTAAATATTGGAGAGGCATAAAAGTTGAATATATCATTTTGAGAATATATATTCCTGAGTGGAGGCTCCCCTAAACTGATATCCTTCTTATGCTACATTCTCCTTAGACTAGTGGAAATGTGTATTATAATATTGATATCTTTTTGGTATTCTGTCTGTAAAGGCCAAATAAAATTCATTGTCTGCTCTAAAAGGTCATCTTAGGGTTGAGATTGGGAGGAACTTTAATTTGTAAGAGTCCACTTTTAACTTTTCTAGATTATTTATTGTTCAAAAATCAGTTAATTTTGGCTTGATCTTGATGAGATTATCTCATCAATATATCTATCTCTGCTGAGATTTTACCAAGTTAAACAAGGTGGTCAAGGGAATCTTCTTTGTTGTATGGACTGGGGTGCCTCCTATGAAGCTATTACATGAACCCTCATGTTTTGCTGAATAATATGCCCTCAACCACAAAGCACACTTTGCATAACATCTTTTTAAACACAGTTGAAAACTCTGGAGGCTATTGACAAGTTAATTCAATGATACACATCAAATTAGATTATGCTAAAATTGATAAAGCCAAGTCTCAGAAGAAATTCTGTCCAGTGTTTGTATCTGAGGCATGTCAGCAGATATAGTAATACTACGATACTAATAGGAAAAAAAATAATAAGAAACAGCCAAACTGCTCTCATATTTTTTTTTTAAAACTTCCACCTTTTATCTCATTAATACCTTCAGTAAAGGATGATCTAACTGCCAATTTCCCTTTCTTTGGAAATAAAAAGAATGACTATTGTGTGACATGGGAACCAAAAAAAGCTAATACAATCTTGAGCTACATAAAGAGAGAATAACTTCTAGGAATAAAATGACAAGTCTTCTGCCCTCTGTCCTGTTTAGATCACATCTGGAAGATTCTGTAAAATCTAGAAAGCAAAACACAAGAAAGATGTTGATGAGCTGAAGAATGTCCAGAGCATGGTAGCCAGCATGGTAAACTTCCTGGAGTTCATATCATATGAGTATTTTAAAGGAATTATAGTTATCACAGAAAAGAGAAGATTAAGAGGGAACAGGATACCCGTCTTTAAGTATTTGAAGGATTCTTATAAGAAAGCTATTAGATTTGTTTTTGTTGGTCTCAGAGGGAAGAACCAGGTGAAATGGATAGCAAAGGTAAAGAATCAACTTTGGGCTACATATCAGGGAAAATTTCCGAATAATTAGAACCAACCAAAAGTGGAATGGCCAACTTTGATAAATTGTAGATTATGTCTCCTTGGAGGTCTTCAAACAGACACCGGATGACTACTTGTCAAACGTGTTACGGTAGGTATTTCTTTCAAGTATGGATTGAGCTAAATGGCTACTGAAGTCTTATCCATCTCTAAAATTTTGTGATTCTGCAATCTTGCTCAGCTCAAAAAGTTGCTATGATAAGTAATTTTGGAAGTTGGCAGGAAAAAAAGAGACAAGAGTTCAGGGATTTTTATTCTTGAGTGGCCTCCTGTTTATCATCTAGTTTCAATGACTCTGTTCTACCAAAAAAAAAAAATTCACTGTTAGGCATGTACCCCAAGGAAATGAAAGACAAAAAGAAATGTCCCACGTAAACCAAACATTCATAAGAGCATTTTTTTTATAATAGCAAAAATTGGAAACAAATTAGAAGTCTGTTGCTTTGGAAATGACTAAATAAATTCTAGTACATCAACATAATGGAATATAAATTTGAGCTTTAAGAAATGATGGATATGAAGAATTCAGAGACTATGAGAAGATTGATAAGAATTGACACAAACTAAAGTAAGCAGAACCAAGGAAATAATGTAAACAATGACTTCAATAGATACATGAAAATCATATAAATTATAAAAACCAATCTTGGCACCATAGAAGAGATCAGAAAATACCTTCCTCACTTCTTTTTGGAGGTATGGGGGACTATGAATGTGAAACACTACTTATACTTTAAGATTGAAGCTTTCACTTATCTTTGAACAAGTGACCTCATCTACAGAAGTACAAGAGTCTCTTCAATCTCTAAAGTCTATATTTCTATGATTGGTTCAATAAGCAATGAAGATCTATTGAAGTTTTCTGAGTTGAAAGGTGATATGGACAAACCTGTGCATTAGATTAATCTGACGGCATGCATATGATGGTTTTAAATGATGCTCAGGAAAACATCCAAAGGTTTGTTCTTGATTTAAGGTGGGGAGAGCAAATATACCTTATTTACATTGCTATTTCATCCTTGGATGGCAATAGGCTACTAAGGGTGAAAGCTATTTAACCAGAAAGCACATACAATATTGCTTTCATTCTAATTTCTGAAAATTAATATGGTGGTTAAACACATTCACAGTCAAACAGTCAACACATTTCAGGAAATCAGGGGTGCACCACCCATTACTGCTAATGTACCTCAAATATGATTTCCCCATGCATTCTGCTAGAAAACTATCCCTTAATTGTCTCCTTATACTCCATTCCACACTTCTCCTCTCAAATACCATAAACCTCTTTATATTCTCTGTCAAAATATTTACACTGTAGTCACTAACAAGCGGCAATACCTCTAAAAGAAAGATGCTTTCTCTATTTCTTCAAACGCAGCACAGGTATAATGGACCTATAAATTTGTTTGTTAATGTCTTCTCAAAGCATAAAATCATCCCCCCCCTTCATTCAGCTTACCGAGAGCATTAACCCAGAATTGAAGTTGAGTATATACTCCAGCTCTTTTATTTCCCTATCATTGCTCCTTGCCCAAAAGAGAAATGTGAGCAGTCCAGACAAGATCTTTTGGGCTTTTTATGCATCTCAATTTATCCCACGTACATATTTCTTAAAGCTTTCATCACAAATGTGTCTCACCAGCCTGAGATTTCTCCTTTACATCTCAGCAATTTCTCATTAATTTTTGCATCTTCTTCCTTCTTCTCAAAATGCTTTCTCTACATGATCTTATTAACAGGGGTTGGAATTATTAAGATCCTCATTTAAAGTTATTTCTTTAAGCTTTCTAAAGTGACTAAAATTTACCAATCCTGGCCCCTTCATTTTTCACTATCCAAGATTCAAATTTTACTCCCAACTAACTTAGCTAGAAAGACAGGTTTTCATGTGAACCAACACTTCTTTGTTTCAAATATATTTATATAAAGGATGATGTCAGTATAGATAAAATAGTCTGTTACCAGTCTGACATGTGATATTTTAATCAATAGTATTTTGTCTATAGCATTATAATAGTTGTAACACACACACACAAACACACACACACACACACACACACACACGATCTGAAAATAGCTATACAATGTACTACAGTGATTCAATAAAAATCCAGTGTTTGAGGATAGATATCTAAATTGTTGTTGCCTTATGTTGAATCAAAGCATGCTAAATAAGGACTTTCAAGGTCACCAGTTCAACTTCTTAATTTGGGAGCTTGAGTCTCTGATCTTTAACTCCACACTTTGTTAAACTGTTTCTTCTAAGGAAAAAAAAAAGTTTTGTTATGGGAAGAATTAGAATTAATGAGCTATAAGCTGTTTGAGGGCAAGACATATGTCATTTCTGTCTTTGTATTCCCAATACTTAGGACTCTGTCTGACATATGAGGCATTTAAATATGCATGTTGATTGATTAATTGATTGATTGAATTCAAAGTCCCAGTCCAGCTCTTTTTCCAACACATAGCAGGTCCTTATTCAGGAAAAGTCATGTTAGTATAGTGGGGGAAAATGCTTAAAAACTTGGAATAATGAGTGACTTGATTTGAATCCTGATTCTAACATTTTCTAGTTGTATGATAATAAACAGGTAATTTAGTCAATCAGTTAACGTTTATTATATCTACCATATGCCAGATACTTTGCTAGAAGTTGATGATTCTAAGATAATATATATATATGTATATATATATTTAGGTATGTGTGTATGTATGTAAATATGTATATAATATGACAAGTCTTATTATCAGGGATATTTAATTTCTGCATCAATAGTGGAGGTAATAATTCCTATAGTACTTATCTCACAAGGTTGTTCACTGTATTTTGAGAAACTACTTCAGATGAAGCACTTTATAAAAGTTAAAAGGCTATCCAAATCAGTTATTATGAGGAAAACCAAAAAATAATTCAGCCCAAACTCAGGTAATATCAGAATCAGAGTTGACATAAATTTATTAAGTGCCTGTTATGAGCCAAACACTGTGCTAAGCACTGAGGATAAAAGGAAAGACAACACATAGAAAGAATCTGAAAATTAATAGACCTTTTTATATTTCTTCTTGTCTATTCATTCATTCAGTCATTCAACAAACAATGATTGATTGCCTACTGGAGTATATAGGAAATTGTACTATACATGAGAAGAACTGGAGGATACAATTGAGAGTTAATTTAATTTGAAGAATCATGTGACAGAGGGCATTTCAACAGGGAGTATGATGTTATCAACATTTAAATGTACATTTATGAAAATTTTCCATTTTGGTAGGGAAAAGTCTCTGAGGAATGTTAAGGATATTACAAAAATGAAATTAATCTCAGCAACACCATAGTTGAGTGAATAATTGCTTTATCTATTTATACCTCTCTCTCTCTCTCTCTCTCTCTCTCTCTCTCTCTCTCTCTCTCTCTCTCTCTCGCTCTCTCTCTCTCTCTCTCTCTCTCTCTGGAATGCAAAACACTCGCCAGACAAAAAGGACTTCTTTCTCCTTGTCTCAGCCCTTTAACATCTTGTTTAGATATTGTAGAAGGTATTACAAAAGAAAAAAATTAATCAAAATTTAATTCTCTCTTTTTATGCTTATCTACATTTCAGCACTGTAAAAAAAAAATGATTTTAATCCAATTTAATCCAGCAAGCATTTACCTACATAGTAAATGCTAAGAAAGGGCAATTACACAGAAGAAACAAACATTAAAGTCCACAGATATTCAGATCTAGAACTGGAAGAAATCTATAAGGTCATTTGATCCTCCCAGATGATGTCCTTTCACTGATGTAGACTTTACAGTCTGTTTTCAGATATTTATAATCCTTATATCCTCTAAACAGATCTAGTCCAGTTCTGGGTCAATCATTCAAGCAACAAATATTACTGAGTGCCTACTATGTGCAAGGCTCTTTAATTGATATATAAGAAGTTCAATAGATTATCTCTGCCCTCAAAACACTTATAATTCAATAGGAGAGAGAATAAATGAATGTAAAAGTATTTACTAAGTGCTTACTATATATCACGCACTATTCTAAGTGTTGGAGATAAAATTTATTTTAAAAATCAAACTCAAAGAACTCATATTCTAAGAGCGAGATACAAATGCTTCTGGTCACATGGAAGGCATGTTTCAGCAGGGAAAATGACAAAGTGTGAGGAAAATGATATAACTGAAAAAATTAGAAAACTACTAAATCCCAGGATAAATACCAGTACAGATTTAGAAAAGGAAGAACCCAAACTGATGCAAAATGAAATAAGCAGAATGAGGAAAACACTGCACATAGCATTAGCAAGATTGTTACTGAATGTTTTGGCTCTTCCCAGCAACACAATGATCCAAGACAAGTATAAAGAACTCATGAAGGAAAATGCTATTTACATCCAAATAAAGAATTAATGGATTCAATTCAGATTGAAGCTAATTTTTTTCACTTTATTTTTTTTGTGTTTTTTCCTTTTAATCTGTTTCTTCTTTTGCAACTGGAGCTAATATAGAAATATGTTTTACATAATACATAGCAAATACATAAACTAAATCAAACTGACTACCAACTCCAGGAAAGGAGAAGAGGAAGAAACATTTGTAACTCTAAAATCATGTTAAAATCATGTAAAAAATAAATGCCAAAAATTTTCTTGAAATATAGCTGAAGATAAAGTACTATGTAATTTTTTTTTAAAGAAAACACTAATTGAAGAAAAGAAAAGAAAAAGAAGAACTCACTGTAGGCTGGAGTAGACATAGAGGATTAATGAATGTGAAAGAGATTAAGATGGGGAGTGGCCATAAGAGATACAGAATATTTGGTGAAAGTAGAAGATAAGGTCATGGAAAAAATCCTTACAAACCTTACCAGTTTCAAAGTTGTATCTATCCATCATTCTACCTAATATATAATAAAGATATGATGCTACCTAATAAACGATATAGTATCATGCTAAGTTTTAAAAAGAACATTGACAGATGTTGGACAAGTGTGTCCAAAGCAACATGATGAGGATAGTGAGAAGACTAGAAACCATTCTATACAAGAAGGGCTTGAAGGTTGAGAAAGACCTGGGAGGGAGGCAGGGCTCACCCAATCTCTCTCCAAACAGCTCCAGATTTCTTTAAATGACTCTAAACAAATTTTAGAGCATCAGAACACCCAAAAAGATGGAGTAAAACACCAGAGTAGGAGTCCAGCATGCAGTCCTGTTTCAGATCACACCAGCACAGCCCTGGCCAAATCCCAGCCTAGTTTCAACCCAATCTCTGAATCAGCAACAGTACTGGTAGCTTCCAGACTTCTCAAGTCAGAGACAAAAGTTCAGCAGAAAAGGTCTGTGGAATGGGAGCCTAGACTCTGCCGGTGCAGTCCCAACCTCAGCCCCAGAGCCTGAGTATCAGCAAAGCAGAACTCTGTTGATTGGCATTCTAGATCTTACAGCCATAGTGGGGTGGGGACATTTGTGCAGCTCCAGGGCAGAAGAGAATGCCTGTGGTCAGGTCCCCAGAAAAATCTCTGAGAGCAGCTGCACAAAGAGTTTAAAAAAAAAAAAAAAAAAAAAAAAAGAGAGAGAAATAAGCTAGAAAATGAGCAATAAACACAAAAAAACTTTCTGACCATACAATGATGACATATATGATGATAAGATCAAAATATATATTTTGAGGATTATAACAAAGTCAAAGCTCCTATACCTAAAGCCTCTAAAAAATAAGAATTGGGCTTAGGTCATAAAAGAGCTCAAAAGAGACTTTGAAAATCAAGTAACAGAAATAGAGGGAAAATTAGGAAAAGAATTGAGAGTGGCACAAAAGGAAATGCATAAAGTTAAAAAGCAAAATTGGCCAATTGGGAAAGAAATTGCAAAAGTTCACTGAGGAAAATAATTCCTTAAAAAATATAATGAGAGGGGGCAGCTAGGTTGCACAGTGGATAGAATACCAGCCCTGAAGTCAGGAGAACTGAGTTCAAATCTGGCCTCGGACACTTCCTAGCTATGTGACCCTAGGCAAGTCACTTAACCTCAATCACATTAGCTATATATATATATATATTTGAGCAAATGAAAGGAATGACTATGAGAAATGGAAATACAATAAAGCAAAATCAAAAAATGAAAAATAGAAAAAATATGAAATATTGGAAAAACAACTGACCTGGAAAATAGATCCAGGAGAGGTAATTTTAAAATTATTAGTAAAACACATAATCTCATTGGTTGATAGACCTTGCTTTTGAGGACCAAAAATGGTATATCAGTGGGCGGAGAGAAAGATGACAGGTTGAGTAAGGCATGGGGCATTTCAAGTAGTCATAAGATGGTTATAAAACCTTTCACATAGGACAAAAGAAAATGATCTGAAGATACAAAAATAAGTTGGAGGACTTTCCAAAGAATCAAAGTATCCTACCCATGGTGGGTTAAGATAAGGAAATTTGAGTAAAATAGAATGGAGATATCTTTGTCAACATTCTTCTGACTGCACAAGTGAACCTCATAACTTAATAAATAAGTAGTGAACATTATGTTAAAATACCGTGTTTCCCCGATAATAAGACACTGTCTTATTATTTTTTTGGGACTAAAAAACACCAGAGGGCTTATTTTCAGGGGAGGGCTTATTTTATCCTCCATCATGCCCCTTTTATCCTCCATCATGCCCATTTTAGCCTCCATCATGCCCCTTTTAGCCTCCATCATGCCCCCTGAGTGCTTATTTTATTCTCCATCGCTTACTGAACTTACCGAGTTTTTAGATGGTCCTGTCTCAGCTCTACTCCGCGGCGCTGCTCTCAGTAGCGCCAGCAAGCAAATCACCAGGGAAGAAGAGGATGACGCGCTCACTGCTGCAGCTCTGATTGGATGCAGCTCGGAGCGCGACGTGCGTTTCACCCGGGAGGGGAGGGCGGCGCTGCTTACTGAAGGTACCGCTACGCAGCATATAGCGCAGGGGATCACCATGATGACCGTTTTCATAGTAAGTTCGATAGGGCTTATTTTCGGGGGAGGGCTTATTTTAGCGGAATATTAAAGAGTATGTGGGTGTCTTATTTTCAGGATAGGTCTTATTATCGGGGAAACACGGTATGAGGCCTGCTATAAGAACTTCACTCATCTAATTATCCCTAGGTGATTTATTTATGAGATCAAACTGATTAATAGTGATTAGAAGAGAGTAAGGGTCCAATGGGATTATTTCTTACATGATAAAACGGAGGGAAAGCTTCCTTACTCCCGATGTTTGGAACTGGAATGAGATGGAGACAAAACAGATTTAAAGAAACATAACTAAAAAGTATTTTGAACAACTTGTTTGTTTTTAGAGAAGTGCAGAGAGTATATTCAGAATCCATGCATAAGGCAAAATGATTTATGAAAGCAGAGACAATACAAAAATGAAACCATATAACTCGCTAAAAATTTTGCCATAATTCAGTCCTTTCTACTCCCTAAAGGGAAAAAATATGTTGACCTCTGTGAAGTTCATGTTAGTTTAAAAAAAACACCACCAGCTCAGGAGCCCCTCTCAATGTTCACATTTATGCAATGGACAGAGTTCTAATGTCAGCTGAAGCTGAAGCAGAGGACAGCTATTATCTCCTGCAATATATCCTGACTGAAACTTTCAGACATTGCTTTGAATCAAGATGAGAATTTCAAGACCCTATTCAGGCACTTGCATAATGTCTATTCTTTTCCATGTCATAAGGTCATATATCTGCAAAGGTGAGTGTTAGGCAGTCAAGTATGTGTGCACAAGTCTTTCTCTCTATGACTTGCATGAAAATCTCTGTGAGAGTATAAACTATATATGTTGTTATTAAGCACTTACTATGTTCCAGGCACTGTGCTTAGGAAGGCAAAAACAGAAGACTCCAATCTCACAGAGCTCAAATACTAATGGAAGGAATTTGTAATCAATTGTTTATATACTGGATATATTCACTGTCAATAGAAGGTCACCTCAGAGGGATGAAACTGGGATTAAAGGAGCATGGGTAGCAAAAAATGTATAATAATTGCTTAAATTGATGTTTGTTGAATTGAACAATCCAATCCAAAATAGTGGTAAAACACACAGAAGTTACTGGCACAAGTCAAAAAATCTCACTTCCTCCATGAAGCTCTCCTATTATAGGAATTATCATACACTGAACATCACCCCACTCACTAACTCTACTTTCCTATTTATATGTTTGTGAAGTCATTTATTCAAATTCTAATTATATGCCTAATATACACGAAGTTCTCTTGTTAGATACTGAATAAGACAGGAAGGAAGGAAGGAAGGAAGGAAGGAAGGAAGGAAGGAAGGAAGGAAGGAAGGAAGGAAGGAAGGAAGGAAGGAAGGAAGGAAGGAAGGAAGAGGATTATTAAGCACCTACTATATTCTGAGCATTGTTCTAAGAGCTTTTTTAAATATTGATCCTCACAACAACCCTGGAAAATAGTACAATTATGATCCACAATTTGTCATTAAAAAAACTGTGAAAGACAGAGGTTAAGTGACTTCTAAAGATCACAAAGCCAGGTATATATAAAGTTAAGTTTGAACTCAGTTCTTTCTGACTCCAGGCCATGCCTTCTCACACACAGATAGATGTTATTTTACATTATACTTCTTTGTATAAATCTTATGTCTCCTTATTAATCTGGAATTTAGATAGCAAAATGAAGGCCCATGACATTACAGATGATGTCTTGACTTGCTCGTGAATTGGATTTAAGCCAGACAGAGTTGAACAAAGTTGTCAGCCTCATTCTCTCTTCCAGAATCATCAATGTCCTGTGGCAAGACAAAAGTCAGAATGCCTAGTGATCCCCAAGGTTTCAGTGGATAATCTTGGCATCTTGAATGTCTGACCAAGCTCTAACTCCACTAGGTCTTCTTTAACTATCTTCACAAGTGTTGGAACAAATAACGGTGACCCATCCATTCCACTTGGGATAGACATCCCCCTAGCTTACAAGTGGATCTGAGGCCTTTCAATTATATTCAACTTTGTTTAGATCATCTGTTGAGATATTTTTTTCCAGGGTGCAGCTGTGATACATGCTGTAGTATATTGGAATCTCTGGAGAGAATTGGATGACATGATACCAAAGATAGAAAAAGGACTTAGTAAGTCCTCTCACCAGAGGTTGTAGTCCTCCCTGAATACCCCATATGTTCCTCAGAATCATATCTTCAAATTTATTATAACTGAGATTGTTAAAAAAAAAAAAAACTAATGATGCATGTTCAGTCACACTACTCTCACTACCAATAGTGAGAATTGATAATTCTTTGTACTATTAAATCAAATAAATTTTAAAATGCTTCAAATGGCTGCTCATGTAATATTTATCTAATTCCTTTAAATTTTCCATTACATATGTGTATGCACATCGTATATATATATATATATATATATATATATATATATATATATATATACATATATATATATAACTTATATAACATATTAGCATAATAGCAATGGTTCAAAATCCATTAAAACTCTTCAATTTTAAATTGATTAGACTTTTAAACAGGGAATTCTATTTTAAAGGTTTTTTTTAAATATGTAGCGATGAGTCCTATTTTGTTGTTATTGTTATAGATGACATCTTGTTCAACAACAAAGTCACAAGAAAGGAGCCATTTCCAAATATCCATCTTCAAAATCTCTCTAAACCAGTTTCTTTCAAAGAGTAGTATTACTTCATTCATTGTTAGAATGACACTTTTACCTTGAAAGGATAGATTAAGTGTTGTTGTTTTTTTTAATATCTTCTAGGTAGAACACTTCTGACAGCTACTTTCCATCACACACACAAACAAATTTGGAGCACTCTTTTTTTGTAAAAGAAAAATGTTTAACTTATCTATAAGTTTGATGATTCCTTTCAGCTCTTTGTCATTAGATATGCCACAAGAAATCTTTGTGATCATTTCTTATCTCTTTACAAAATAGGGTAAAGATGCTACTATTTAAAGATCTTACTTTGATTAGATTAGCCAAATCACTAATATCTGGAGTTTATTATATACTTCTCGATCCAACTTCTGTGAAGTAATAACTTGTCTATGTATAACTTGGTGAATTAATTTCATATGTGGGACTCTTTATGGCCCAATCCAGAGAACCATTTTTTATTCCAGTCAGAACAGTTGTTCCATTAGTGGCCATATTTATATGATTTTACCATAAAACAGTGTTTTTGTCAAAGCAACAACTTCCCATTGCTACTTTATATAGCAGAATATATATTTATAAAGAGAATGTACATTCCCTGATACACTTGTCCTTTAGTGGCTAACACCAAAACCATTTTTCCCACAAATTTTGTTATTGAAACAGAATCTAGGAAATACTATAAACTGAGAAATGTTAGGAAAAAATGTGTACTTTCATCCAATTTCTCTATCTGTATTTTCAGTAGACCTGTCATACTGCATAATTTATTCTAATACTTGTCTCTTTAAATCTTGGGCATTGCTTTTTATTTGTCTTCCACAAGTATTTTCTGGAAAAAGAATGTGTTTTGTTTTGTTGCCATATTATCTTCTGAGCTTTATTTCAGTCAGATTTTTATGTGTTAGCTTGTCTTTTTAACAAAGCAGGAGAAAGAAGAGTTTCCCAAATAGATTGTAGTTTTAGTCTTTTGCTTTTAAGGAAGAAACCTTAAAAGAAGCTTCTAAACATTTATCATCAAATCAAAAGAAACTTTACAAAGTAGTAGATTGAATGATACATAACTCTAAACTTTACTTTAAAAAAATTAAAGAGGTTTGTCTTCACATGTTGAATAACTTTTTAAAATTTCTTGCTAAGTATGTCCATAATTAGCTGTAGCGAGCTGTCGTCTCCAGAAGCTGCTGGATCTCTCTCTGGGAAGAGATCTGCTGTGTCTTCTACTCAAATCTCTCCGACAGATTCTTCTTCCTGTAACGAACCGTTGTCTCCAGGCAGTTGCTGTTAACTCTTGTCCAAAGAAGTGACTTCCCTTCCTGCAGAGAGCCCCGTCAAGCCTGATGCAATTCAGAGAGTCTTCTTCTTTCTCTGAGAGTCCTCTCTTTTATTCTCCCAGAGAATGGACGTGGGATAATGCAAGGGCTTCTGGGAAGAACCACCCCAGCCAATGAGCTTGCCCCCTCTATCAAGTCAACCTGAGTTCTCACCTTGTCACTATCCAGACAACCTCAGTTCTCACTTAGTAATCCTAACAATTAGCAAATTTCAAAGGCTCAAAATACACTTATGGCCAGACTCAGCAGTAACATTACTGGCTGTAAATCCATATATCAAATAATCTTGAGAAAGTTTTGCTATTTTTGCTTTTGCTTTTTTATGGGGGTATTTTGGGGGGCAGATGTTTGGCCAACTTCTTGTCAAACAAGACTAGATTGTCTGTTTTGCTTTATACACATACTGACCAACAAAGGATTCATCCCACAGGTACTCAAAAAAGGGCAAGACTCAGCTCTCCCACTTTGTTATTCACTCATACTCACATTTTTAGAAGTATCTTATAAGGGCCATGATTTCTTTGCAGGAATCTTTTAGTGGTGTTTGTACATTTTGTGATGGTTAGTTTAGCTAAAACGATACAATAATTCATAAATCTAGGCCCACATAAGCTATAATACACTGCAATAGACTGAAAGCAAACAAATGAATAAAGCCTTCACTGTTGACCGACCACTCTGTCGTATGGAACTTTCAATGATAGGTAGGAGGTCAGCAATTAAAGATAGAGAGGGAGAATATTTCCAAAATATGAATTCGTAGGGGAAAACACTTAATAACAAATAACACTAGTATTTGAGTATGTATGTGTATGTGTATGTACACATGTTTGCATGTATGTGTATATCATGTACATGTTATTGTTGCTGAGTTGTTTCAGTTATACCCAAGTCTTAATTTTGTTTGGGATTTTCTTAGCGAATAGACTGGAAAGTGTTGCCATTTTTCTCTAGTTTTTTTTTTTTTTTTTTACATTTTGCAGATGAGAAAATTAAGGCAAACAGTGTTGTGACTCTTCCAGAGTCACATAACTAGTAGGTGTCTGAGGACAAATTTGAACTCAAATATTTCTGACTCCAGACCTAATATTCTACCTACTGGGCCATTGATCTGTCCATTATGTGAAATACATAAATATATGGATAGATGGTAGATATATATAGACATTTATGTCACTATGTATATCTAAATATGCATGTTCATGTATCTATGCCTATGTGACATTTATACAGATGTCTCAAAAGTTTAAGTTTTAGCATTTAATAGCTCATGCATGCAAGTATTTCTGACTAGCTTATTATATATACTCAAGATTTATGTTTAGTCTACAGATATAATTACCAAAAAAGAAAAAACCCTCTGTCCTTAAGGAATTTAATTTTGACCAACTTACACACACACACACACACACACACACACACACACACACACACAAGTTTATATAAAATGAATAAAAGAAGATTTATACAACAAGCTTGTGGAGAAAAGCATCAGCAGACAGAGGTCAGGACAGTCCTCCTGCAGAAGGTGGCACTTGAGCTAAGACTTAAAAAAAATTCGAGAAATTTCAAGAGGTGAAAGTAAAGCACAGAGAATAATAGCCAATGCAAAGGCACAGAGATGGGAGAAGAAGTTTTGTATATTAGAAAACTAGCAAGAAAATCAGTTTAACCAGATTTTAGAGTGTACTGAGAAAATCAGTGTTAATGAGGCAGAAAGATGGTATGGAGGTCAGATTGTAAAAAGTTTCAAATTTGAAATAAAGAAATTTATATCTGATCCTAGAAATAATAAAGAATCACTGGAGCTTCTCTATTATCCAAGAAATAATAGAGAATCACCAAGTACAGAGGTGACATGCTCTGGGCTTTAGACTAGAATGGTATCATGACAATCCAAGAAGAATTAAGGATCTAGAAGCCTTCAGTGGCCAACAATATCAACCATAGCAGAGAGGTCAATGATTGCAGCATTTACACAGCACTTGAAAGTTTGCAAAATATTTTCTAATTATTGGGGAAAAGATATTGGATTTCACAGTCAAAAGGTCACTGGTGACCTGGAAGAGACTATTTTCACTTTCAACAAGGACCTAGAATACTTTTATAACATTCCAATAAATGACTATCTAGCCTTTGCTTACAGACCTCTAATGTATGGAAATCCACTAAATTCCAAGGCAGTCCATTTCACTTTGGGATATCTCTAATTATTAAAACATTTTCCCTTATTTTAAGCTTTAAAGTATTTGCCTCTCTATTAATTTCACTTATAACACATTATTTCTAGTTCTAATTCTAGGCCAGAGAGAACAAGCCAAATCTGTCTTCTACAAAATAATCTTCTAAATATTTAGAATTATAGGACTATGGATTTCAACTGAAAGGAGCCTCAAAGACCATCTAGTTACAATCTCCAAGACTGTAGACCAAGATCACTTTTTGTGACTTTTAGTTCACTGTCTTAAAAATACCTCCTCCCTTCATTCATATTCTCCTTCCACTGCCTTTTAATTGTTCCTATTTTAAAAGGGATAAAGCACTTTTCTAGGAGGGGATGAAGTTGTGGTCATAGGAACTCAATGAGGTTTATCCTAACCAAACAGGATGTGAAATAAGAATGTTCCAAAAAGCTGTGTCCCTATAAGAAATAAGATGAAGACATGAAAGATGGATATGGTAGTTTTGAAAACAAGTATATTGCTGGAAAGAGTAATGAATTTTGGGCAAGGAGAAAACTAAGTTTGAATTCTGTCTCTAACAAGTCATTAAACACAGCAAGTCATTAAGTCTATCCATTTTGTGTTTTGTAAAACGGGAGTTATTCTATGTAGCACAACCCTCATAGAATTGTTTTGAGGAGCAAATGAGATAATAAGGTATGAGAGTTATGAAAAACCTCAAAAAAAACCTCACCTGAACCTTAAAATTGATCTGTGCTCTATTCTATATGGATATTCTCTTCAGTGTTGCAGATCATATTACATTCAGTCTTGTCCATCTCCTATGATGCCATATGGGGTACACTGATTCTTGCTTTTTTCTTAAAAAACAAAGACGCATCAGAGTCTGTGCCCATCCAGCGGTTATTCCTGGTCTCTAGCACATGACTATCCAATATTCTTCCTCAATGTCCATTTTAAAATAGCATCCTTTACTCTAAATTCTTCTTTGTACCTGTTATAATCCCAGAATCTCAATGAAAAGTGCAGGGTGGTAGAGATGGCAATAGATGATTGACTACTCCACGCACCTGCTTTATTTCACAGCTTTTTCCTGAGGCATTATGGCAATACTATGCCTCTCACACCATTAGCTCAAGCATACACTACTTGGTTAAGCATCCCAGGTTGGGGGGGGGGGGCATCTCACTGGGAGCCATGATGGAAGCAATATTTACATTTGGAGTAAATGTAGCACCAATCAAGTGTAGCATCTGCCACGACAGTAGAACCCCAGATATAGAGCTTCCTAGGCAACAATAACATTTCAAATCCATTTACTAATTTTGTCCAAATGATTCTCTCACTGAATATATTACCCCATACACCTCCAGAATTAAAGAGATCAATTCATGCAATGTCAAGCAACAGGAACAAGCTAGGGACTCTAAAAGAGGTAGAAGCATAACAATTGTTTTTACTGTCAAGTAAATCAGCCATGATCTGCATTGAGATTGTTCCATATTCTTATCTTTGGGCAAAATTGAAGTTCAGGGAAAGAAATTGGTTTCAACTGAGCCAGGTTCAGAAAGAGAAGATTCATAATCATTTCAGATGCATGTCCAACTTCAAAAAATAGATTTTTCTTTTCTTTATGACAGGAGTACATATATTGGTTCACCTCGGGGGTAAATCTTGTTTTTTTCTTTTTAATAAGAAATCACTCTTACAACCCCCAGCCACAGACCAGGAAGCAAAGCAGGGGCCAGGACAAATGACTTTATCACAAAGACTTTATCACAAATTTAGACTTCATCAAGAAGTCTAGTGGTCTCAGAAGAAAGGCACTACCCCTGCCCTACACAAGTCCCATCTCTCCCTATTGTCTCATCCATTTCACCAAACTCAAAAGCACAAATAGGGTGAAATATGTTAGTACTTCCTCTTATGGGGAACTCAGGCATCATATAGAGATCCATATGAAATCAAGTTAGACGTAAGAGCCCAATTCTAGATCTTGATAGCAATGATATATATGAGTGATAAAGAACACTGTGCATTGGCCAGTAACATTGGACAGGAGTCTGAACCCAAAAGGAATCAATTCTTTCATTAAAAATTTGTAGAATGCTTTCTGTGCTTAAAGTAAGAGGTTGAGGGAAATATAAAAGTGAGATAGACATGTCTTTAATCTCCAAGGAGTTTGTGATCTATCTTAGGAAAAAAGACAAATCATAAGTGCTTTCTCATTAGTTGAAATACAAATAATACAAGTCAGAATATAAGAATTTCTATAACCAAAATGAAAAACAAATGCAGGAAATTCTTTTCATTTTGTCTTGTGTCCCCAATGCTTATCACAGTGATTTATACATACCAAATACTTATTAATGCTTTTCAGGATAGATTAAATCGGACATAATCAAAATGTTAGTGGGGTTCAGATAAGAGAATTGTTACATCCAATTGAGAGGAAAAAAACATTCTCATGAAGGATACACATACAAATAGGATTTCAAATATCAGAGATACAGAAGATAATGTTCTAGGCAAAAGGGAAGACACATGTAGCTTTAGAAGCAGAAGGAATTAGAAAAGTTATTTAGGCCACACCATTCATTGACCAAGAAAAATGAAGATACTTGTCAAAATCATAGGGATTACAATAAGTGGCAGAAGAGAATCTGTGTCTTCTGATTCAATCCAGTGGTATCTGTTGTTATTGAGTCATTTTTCAGTTATGTCTAACACCATAACTTCGCGTGGGATTTTCTTGGCAGAGATTTTAGAGCAATTTGCCTTTTCCTTCTACAATTCATTTTACAGATGAGGAAACTGAAGCAATTTGGATTAAGTGACTTGTAAAGGGTCACACAGTGAGTATTTAAGGCTGGATTTGAATTCAGATCTTTCTGACTCCAGGCCAAGTACTATATTTCCTGTACCACCTAGCTGCCCCATAATGATATCTACCCTATTCATTAATATCAACAGTTGGTTTGTTTTTATTTTTGTTTTGTTTTGTTTTGTTTTTCAAGTGATATGAGTCAACTCTAAGCTCCAGCTCTGTTTTTACCCTTGGCATAGGTTTGTTTCAAGCATTTTCAGGCTTGCTTCATATGTAAACAATGATGCTGGATGACCAACTGGAAGCTCTTTAACAATGTCATTGGCCACAAATATAATAGTTGATCAATAAGCATTTAGCAAGTGTCTGCTATGTGCCAAGCACAATGTCAAGCAATGAGGGCACAAATGCAAAACAAATGAGAGTACTCTGATCTCAAGATAATATTCTATTATTATTTATCATTCTATTAAACTCTGCATTGTTCAGTCATTTTTCACCACTATCCAACTTTTCATGATCCCATTTGGGGTTTTCTTGGCAAAGATGCTAGAGTCATTTGCCATTTGCTTCCATACCACATTTTATAGATGAGATAAACAGGATTAAGTGAGTTGCTTAGAGTCATATAGCTAATAAATATCTGAGGCCAGATTTGAACTCAAGAAGATGTCTTTCTGATTAGGCTCAGCACTCTATACACTCACTTCATCATTAAATTATAACTCACAATAGTAGTAGCCCAGACAACATGTCCTGAATTAAGCAGAATGAATCATTCTGTCAAATCAACTTAGCAAAACAAATTCAGTTGGGAGGTGGAGAGACCCTATGATCTACCTTTTGTGTAAAATTAAGAGAAAAGTCTTAAGACATTTCAAGGCCATTATTAGGGAGAAGTTGAAAAAGGTGGGGAAGTCCAGGGTTTGATTCAGCAGAGACTGAATGGACCTTTGTTGTGGTCAACCAGGGGAGAAAATGCATCATTTGCTTCCTATTTTGACTAATAGTTCATCTTAATTGATTAATAACCTCAAGTATTTCTACTGTACTGAAAAAAGAACTGAAATGTTTATTAGCACCTTCTAAATTTTGAAGCCTTGAGGCAAAGCCCTTGTTGCCCTGCCCCAACTCACATAAAAGAGGTGCAAAAGAATTTTTACAGTGGAAGGTAGGTATTATTATTCTTATCAGAATTTGGCTCAATGAAGAAGTAACATAAACACTCAGTTGATTATAAAAAATCTATCTTACCCTCCAGGAAAACATGAGGAGAGATGGATAAGAGAGGAAGGAAGATCTCTGAACGGCTGTGGAAAGATAAATAAACCTAGCCCTGTCCTCATGAAACACATAGTTTAGTAGACAAGCAATGAGACCAAGAAACACAAGTAAACTGTAATGTAAAATGATAAATGCATAAAGGAGATAGAAACCACAAACCTCAAAGGTACCCCCTTTCCTAAGCCTCCCATCTTCATCCAAATGAATATTTCTGCTCAGGCACTATGCTGAGGTGGGAGGGGGAGAATAAATTGGATTTCTCACCCTGGGTGATGGAAAATTAATAAACGTGAACCATGCATGTGAAATAGCTTTCTTCCATCTGCAAACATAAAGAAAGAATTCCAGTCAGTCCAAAATGTGCTCATTGGGGCAGAGGCAGCATGTTCTCTGGTTTCTATGTACTCTCTAAACAACATTTGTTCTCTTAAATTAAAATGTGAATTGCTGAAGACAATTACCCTGCAGTCGTTTCTCTCTCTCCTATGGCACTTAGCTAGAATTAAGAGCTCTGTTAATTCCCAAGTTAAACTTTATCTGGTCACTAGAAACATATTTTTAATTTAAGGAGGTTCAGAAGCAATTTGGGTAGATGTTGGTACTGCTGAAAAAGAGCACTGACAAGGACTAGATTCAATGCCAGCCTTTAGCAAAAATTGCAGAGTGGGCAGACTTTGTATTCTTTGTTATTATTGCCTTTACCTCCCCCAAGCCTTGCTTTTCTTGACTCCTGGATTCTCCCACCAGTCTGACCAATTAGTGCACATTAAGGTGCTTGAAAGCTCTCTCTCCTCCTGCCAATAAAATGACTGAATGCTCTCCAGACTTTTTTAGGTAGTGCAATGGACAGAGAACTGGACCTGAAGTCAGAAAGACTCATCTTCTTGAGTTCAAATCTGGCCTCAGACACTTACTAACTCTATGACTCCAAGCAAGTCACTTAATCTTGTTTGTCTTGGTTTCCTCATTTGTAAACTGAGCTGGTAAAGGAAGTGACAAACCATTCCAGTAGTTTGCCAAGAAAAACCCAAATGGAGTCACAAAGAGTTGGTGAACAACAATAACTCCAGACTTGTTACCTTACAGATTCATGGAGATGCTGTTCACTGGAGAAAATTCTCAGTGGCAGTCCCAGAGTACTTTGCTTACTTCAAGAGAGACTCATTTGGAGCAGAACCAGGAGAGCATTATACACAGCAACAGCAAGATTATGTGATGATCTATTATGACACACATGGCTCTCTTCAACAATGAGATGATTGAGGCCAGTTCCAATGGCCTTGTGATGAAGAGAGCCATCTGCACCCAGAAAGAGGGCAGTGGGAACTGAATGTAGACCACAACATGGTATTTTCACTTTTTTGTTGTTGTTTGCTTACATTTTGTTTTCTTTCTCAGTTTTTTCCTTTTTGATCTGATTTTTTAGTGCCCCATGATATTTGTAGAAATATGTATGGAAGAATATACATGTTTAACATATATTGGATTATTTGCAATCTAGGGAATGGGATAAGGAAAGAGGAGGGGAAAAATTAGAATACAAGGTTTTATAAAGGTAAATGTTGAAAATTGTCCATGTATATATTTTGAAAATAAAAAGCTCTAATTTTAATAAATAAACAGAGACTCATTTGGAGAATAAAGACGCCACATGAAAAGGAAAGAGAAGTGGCCCAGATTTAGAAGGCAAATAGGTGAATTTAAGGTTCAGATGATAAAGAATTGACTAAATAGGAGACAAGTTAACACAGAGAAAACTGGAACTAAACAGCAAGAAAACCATGGATGCAAGTAGATATGAAAATAGAACAGGACCAAGGAACTGGGATAGCAGAAGACAACATGGCAACACCTGGTTGTGGTATGAGACATGTTTCAGCTATTCTTGAGGTATCAGTGCTATAGATACTTTCCCCTTCCAATCACAATGCTAGAATGAAAAACCTCAATCAATGGTATCAAGTCTCTGCCCAACTACTAGGACCATGTGGATGAATTAACTGATCAAAACAGATTAGAGGGAAATTTTATTATTCGTCCATTAAAAGTATGAGACAGCATCTATTTTGTGTGTGGTTTTACAGCTTGGTTCATTATCTTATTGTTTACTTACAATTCTGTCTTAATTAAAAGCGCTTTTTGTTTTTGGATTTATGTGTCTTTTACATGGTCTGATATAGAAGTTACATTGATGTGAATTCTATTCACAATATAAATAACTCAAGATCCAAAATAACACACCCAAATTGAAAAATAGAGAGAAATCCTAGGTTTCTAAGAGTTAACTACTGGATCCAGGGTTACCTGTATTAAAAGACACTTCGGAAAGAGAGCATCACTTTAGCACAAAGAAGGAATTATTTTGGTAAAGTTTCACATTTCAATGAGGAAGATGGTTCATCCTACAATTCTTCCTAAGGTCTTCAATAATACCATCTTCTCACCTGACTGTTTCTTACATTAACCCCATTACATGGAACCCCAAAATATAAGACATCATCAATGTATACTTTAAAATTGTACTTTATCCCCCTTCTGTCCATATAATCACTTCCTTCATTCCAGTTAATCTAGGGCCATTTTAGAATATACATCAGCAACCTGGACTATTAATGATGAGCCGATTCCATCATTAAGTCTCCTCCTCCTTTACCATTCCCCTCTCCCACTTTCTTTACCATGCTTTCTTACTTTCTTTCTTACTATACCCTCTTATTTTCATTCCACTCCTTCTAGTTTGTAAGATAAAAATCAAAATCAAGCTTAGTCAGATCATAACAGTTCTACAGATCTAAATCCCCTCAGGATATCTGTATCCTCAACTATGAAATGAGGAGATTGAACTACATAGTTTCTAAGGTCCTTTTCAGCTCTAAAATTCTATGATCCTATAAGCATGAGTGAAATAAGGAAAATTGGGTCAAGGCCTCTGTTTTGCTAAATTTACCCTAGGGGGCTTGAAACTGTCAACTGAGCAGTTCTGTTAATGCAAATGTCTTGTTTCTGAGGGAACCTTTGTTCCTTTGGCTGTTTACTTTCTCCCAAAGGGCTGAGGTCTTGGGGTTACATGCTGGGCCAGTCCTTCAGGAATAATAAGAGAATGGACATGTGGGGAATTCTATAGTTCTGAAGCCAAGTGAAGTGACACATTCATGTCTCCTAGGAACACTAAAGGCAATGTGTCTTTGGTCTTGTATTTTGATTGGCTCAATGTTTTCTTAAAAATATTTTCTTTTTATTATTATCAGCAAACCCCAAAACTCATCATATAAAATAAACTGAAAGAATATCGCATATTAAAAATAAACTGTTCCACACAGTAGTAACAAAAGTGTCCAATTTGCTTCATGTGTTCTTTTGGCTATAGATCATTCTTGCCTCATTGCCTTCTCCTAAACAGTAAGGTTGGGCAACAAGATGGCACAATGGCTAGAATGCTTGTCTGGATTCAGAAAGACTAAACTTCCATATTGATCTGAAATAAAGAGAATGCTGAAAACCTTGGCTTTTGCTTGGTGGGATTTAACCTGAAAGTATTATATGTTATATTGTATTGTCTAAGTGGTAGGGGGTGAGGATATAAGAGAGCCCAAGGGAAACACTTGCTCCAAAATTCCTTCTAAGATCTATTATTAGACCTTCATTAATTTTGGCCAGGGCTTCATTTTGTTGTTGTATAGTCATTTCAGCAGGATCATGAAGAGTCAGATATGGTTGAAGCAAATGAAGAACAATAACTCCAGACTTTAGTTGCTTCACAGATACAAGTCGGATGGAAATGAGGTTCATTAGACACTACTAACTATTCATTTCACCTACAATTCATCCTCTTAGAGTAGAATCTGAACAGCTTTTTATTAGTCAACTGCTCTTTTAATTCAAGTACATATTCAATAGAGCATATAACTACTTGAACCAATAAGACTTGTCTCATCTGCATTTCTTTAATATATGTCTGAAGCTATTTAATTCATCTTAAACTAGTGATTCTCAAGCTAAGGACCGCAGAGTTATTTTTTATGAGATGTATGGGAATCTATAAGGGAATCTACAAATAATCAATCAACACTTAAGTACATAGTTTATGGCAGACACTGTGTCAGGCACTGGGGTTGTGAAGACAACAGTTAAAAAATTATCCCTATCCTCAAGATATTTATAATCTAGCCAGTGGAAATAGTATGTGAATAGATGAGTGATTGGGAAATGGGTTAGGGATGGCACTAACAGCTTAGGGATCAATAAAGTCCTCATGTCAAAAATAATACTTGAGCTGAGCCTTGAAGAAAACCAGGCTGGGATTTGGAAGGGAGAAAATACATTTCAGGCATAGAGAAAGCCTGTACATGTGCCCTGTATGAAGAACAAGCTTAGTATAATTTGTAGTAGTATGGGAAGAAAGAAGTTATATATAATAAAAATAGAAATGTGGATGAGGGTCAGGCAGTCAGCATTTGAAATGACAAAGAAAGGAGTATCTATTTGATTAAGAAGGTGATAGGGAGCTAACGGAATTTAGGAGAGTAACAGTCACATTGACTTTAGGAAAATTAGTTTGTCACTTTCTAAAGGATCAATTGATGGCAGGGAAACTAATTAGAAATCTTGGAGAAAATAATAAGAACCCAAACTAGAGTGGTAATGGGAAGTGGAGAGAAGAGAATGTATGCCAGAAATGTTGTGGTGACAGAAACAATAAGAATTAGCAACAGATTGGAGTGAAAGTGAAGACTTAAAGACAACACAAAAGTGGTGAATCAGGGAAACTGGAAATATAAGAATGCCCTTAACAGAAACAGGGGAGAAAATAAAGAGAGGAGAATTCGGGGGAAGATAAATATGAGTTCTGATTAGCACATATTTTATTTGAGATGCCTATGGGACATTTAATTCAAAATGTCCATTAGGTTGTTCATGATGGCGAGACTGTAAAACTAGAAATAAAGGTGAATTATCAGCATAATTAAATGATGGTAGCTAATGAAAGCAAGAATGTAGAGAGAAAAGAGGGCCAAAGATAGAGCACTAGAGAAAATCAACAGTTAGATGATATAGAAAAAGGAGATAAAAAATGGTCTACTCTCTGTAGACTGAATAATGTGGCTTGCACAAACATATATTATTATTTTTTTTTCAGATGTCCCCCAAATCAGGAATTAACAAACTAATGGGGAAATATTATATAATTAATAGCAGCTTTTTGTCATTTCTTTTTTTCTTTTGCCAATTTTTATAATTAACAAAAATTTATTCCTTCCTACCTCCCTTGTCCTCCATTGAAAAAGAAAAAAAAAACTATCCTTGTAACTAACCATTGGTTAGGCAAAACTCATTATGTATTTTATCATTCAGTAGATAGTAATACTAATACTATCATGTTGGAGGGGATCTAAAAAAAGTTTGACATTATAAAGTTGCCTTTATACTAAAAAATACAATAAAAATAGGAAACCTCTCTCCTAGGCTATAAAATCCTAAAATGGTAGGATCTGTATAAATTATGCTTTGTACATCAGAATTATAGAGTAAATATTTAAAGAGATAACTTTCTTTTCTATATTCTATTAAATTCACCAATTAGCACTGGTTTTAATCACTATAACAAAAGATAGAATGGACTATAAGAAATCTAGGCTTCTTCCCTAAGGTATGTAGTTATCACAAAAAACTGTCCCAATGCTCTTCCCTGATTTCTATATGAAAATTTAAAAAAAAAAACCCTTTCTATTACAAAACAATGAGAAATAATTTGCAAAGATTATTTAATCTGGCACTTTGCTCTTGGGGGAAAATAGCAAACTTTAGTCTAGAATGATGAAATGATTCCAAAGTGTTTGTAAAGCATGTACTGGAACCCAAGTCTTCTGCTTCCAGACCCAGCTCTCTAGAGAAAGGGACACTCTTTGTAGTTATCACTCTATTACAGCTTGATTTGAAAAGTCCATCAAAAATGGCAGCTTTAAAATTGAACTCCAAAAAGTTCCCAGTAAACCAATTCCCAGGGTCCTCCTTTCCCATTTCCATCAGATATGTCAAGACCATTTAGAAAAAGAAACAGAGAGTCAAGGGGCCATGCAATCACATGGAACAGTCGGATGTGACGGATGCTTTGGGTTAATGGGATGTGCCCCTGCTGACCTGCTCTGATGAGTGATTCACAGCACATACATAGGGTGGCTAGCATTAACTGGAAATTTGTCCCCATGCCACATAAAGGGCTCATAGATATTGAAGAGGATTTAGGATGGCTCATGTTCTTTTAACATCTCCCACTTTTCAATGTCTTCAAAAGAAACAATATGTGCTCAAGGTCTAGGGGTTTTCAAGGCTTACTCATAATGAGTTTTAATTCCAGGACCTGAATTCTGATCCTTATTCTTTCAGTAACTATATGATGCTTTTGAGATACTAAAGTCAGAATTAAAAGCTAGGAAATCAGGAGGATTGTAGGAGGAAAAAGGATTATAGTCCTTGAACTATTTACTGAATGTAAAGAGAGCTAATGATACTTAAACAAAATGATGTGCTAGTACTGTTCCTTAGGATATTTTATTTAAGACTTTAAAGAAACCATATGAAGCTATATCTCTTTTAAAAATAAAATCATGGTTTCATCTTTAGATGATTATGTACATTTTATGCTTTTAATGAGGCTGTATCACACTGAGACAGGGTATGGAAAAATAATTGGATTTGTTCTCCCAAGACCTGGGGTCAAGCCTCTGCCCTGTTACTTACTAATTAAGCTTTCTGAGCCCATTTTTATATCTAAAAATAAGATTAGATTAGATTAGATTTAAAGTTTCTTTCAGTTATAAATATAATAATCCTATCCTTTCTTGTTGGATAAATTAAAGCTCTTTAAATACAAATATCTATTTTGATCCTTAAAACAATCCTGTAAAAATACTAATCACTATTTTTTAGATGAAGGACAGGTACTTAAAGATATTAAGTGACCTGTTGAAAGTTAGATCAATAATATGTTTCAGAAGCAGAATTTTATTTAACTTAGGACTATGATGACTCAAAGTCTTGTACTAATTCTAACATCCTTCAAGGTTTATTGACTGGCCTCAGATTGTTCATTCTTTCAAAAAGCATTTTTTTGTGACTGTTTACGCAGAACCACTATACTAAGCATTTCTGGCTTTTGTCTAAGGAGCGTGGGAAAAGATGATATAATAATGTAAAAAAATTGTCTTTGCCTTCAAATTAGTTATAATCTATTAGAAGAAATGGTCTAGTATAAATAATAATGAATACCTTTCTTAAAATAAGGATATGGACAAGACAATGGAAAGATTCTTAGTATTATGTAAGATGTAGTGTGATATAGGGAGAAATAAACAGCAAACAGAACATAGATAGACAGGCAGACAGGAAATTATAAGAATATATACCCTTTTTTTCTATTTTCTGATAATTATAAGCAAAATCTATCTATCTTTACTGATTATTAAAGTTCTATAAACATGACATAATGGTAATAAAAATTACTGACATTTATATGACACTTTAAGATTTGCCTTACACCTTGCAGTACTCGGCATACAGTAAGTACTCAATGTTTTTCTGTTCCATTCTCTTCTTTAAATTATAGTGTCCATTTTATTCTTGACTCTGTTTTTAGATTGCATCATCAGATCATATATCTTTTTTTCCTTAGAATATTCTGAAATCTGCTTTTTAAAAATCTAAGATAGATATTGGAATAAACCCAATAATATATTTCATGGCAATCACAAACACTAAGAAAAAATGGTCAACATACCCCCAAACTTTCTATCTTTTTCAAAACCCAAACTAGTTCTTCATTCATCAGTATAAGATCTAGAATAGCAGCCCCTGTCCGCAATCTCAGTGACATCACAAAAAAGAAACTGTCACTAAGTGAGTCAAAAATTTATCATAAGCTCCATTTCTAATGAAACAAAATCTTTGGCATATAGTCAAATAGTTTTCACCACCATTAGATCTTGCCTTTGTGCCTATTTTATAATTTGCATTATGAAATTGCCATCTACATTATCTGTATGAGAGGCAAGATGGCATAGAATATAGAGCACTGACCTCCAAGATAGGAAGAAATGGGATTCTATCTCTGAAAAATACTGGTTATATGTCCCTGGGTAAATCATATAAGTACTCATTTCTTTAAATCTACAGATTCAGTCATTTCAGTTATAAAAGTTGTAAAATAAATGGTTAGCTGAATTAATAGGAGTTTTCTAAAGTGGGAAACGTCATTATACAAATAAAATCACAGATCCAATCCCTATTTCTATTGCTATTATTTGTATGATTGGCTAATCTGTAATTTTTACCACAAAGACATGTGACACAGTAATAAGTATTTACTTATAAATACTTATTATGTGCCAGGCTCTATACTGAGGGTACAAATACAAGCAAAAAGAATGATAGTCCCTTCCCTCAAGGAATTTATGTTCTAATAAAGGAAAATTATACAAAGAGAAAACAAAAAATGAGGTACCTGCACTGGGGTACAGTTATCAGTTGTTTGTATTTGTCCTTCATTTTCAAGAAGGACCATTAAGATTAGGAAGATTATGATATAATATGCAAGTGAATTGGATTTAACAAACAATGGACACTGTGTTAGTTTGGCTGAGGCAACACCCAATCAGTGATTAAGTCTCAAGCAAACTTCTCTTTATATCTGAAACTTGAAAGACATCTTGGGGTTTACAGGCTAGGTTTCTTTCTTAAGAACTATGCCTTAAACTCAAATCCCTCTGGCTCTCACTGATTGACCAACAATAGGTCCCAGACCAAACCCCACTTGGTCATTTTTGGGCTCTGATTAACTCAGAAAGAAATCTAGCCTGTAAACCCAAGATATCTTTCAAAGTTTCATAGATAAAAATTTACGTTCTTTTAGGCCAAGAACCCACAGATATGGTATATCCTATGTGAATCGAGGGAAGGGAAGGGGAGGAAAGGAAAGTAGAAGAAAAAAATGAATAAAAGGGAAGGGGAGATGGGAAAGGGAAAGAGAAAAGAAAATGAAAAAGCTGTACTGCTCAACTGGCTGTTCACAAAGCTTGTTCTTTATTGTTCATTTTTCAAGAGGATGGTGCCATGACATGCAACTGTCAAAAGCAAAGCCAGAAGGGGAATTCTGGTCTCTTTCAAACTGGAAGCCTTGGGTGGAGCATAGTAAGGTCAGTAAGAGGAGAAGGTGAAAAAGTGCCAGGTATTAAGGGAAGATCCAAAGTGAGATGATAGCAGAAGTATGGTGATAATCCAATAGCAGAATCAGTGGAGGAAAGAATATTGGCCCCTCCCCAAAATAGAAGCCCTTGAAGAAATTTGATATTTCCTCCTTTTAATCATTATTTCCTCATTTTTATCCTTATGCAAATATTCTTCACCTGACTTTTACTCAAAGGCTTTTTGGATTTACATATATGTAAATGAGATTCAGTGCTACTTACCATCACTTTTTATCAAATGTTTCTTTTGAACCAAAGTCTTAAAGTCCATTTGACAAAGTTTCAATGATATCTATTGATATTTACTTTTTTGTATTGAAATTTCAGATTCAAAGTTTATTGTTCATCTGTTGTTCTGAATAAATTCTAAATACTTTCCTTAACCCACTTTTATATTTTTTTCTATGAATAATCTGGTATAACCAGTATTATTTTGTTCCTAACATACACCCATTGTTCTCCAAGTTATACAATATTATAGTTTTATTTGAACATCTATCTCCATAATCCTCATATTTAACTCTCTATAGAATGTATTTAAGACACTTATCAAATTCATTATTCCCAGTTCTATCCATTGTTAGGAGCCCAGAATTCTGAATCTTAAGTGGAAGTTCAGGCAAACAAATCTTATCTTTTGACAACATCCATATATCCAACTTTTAATTTCCCATGTCACCCCTCTTCTCTCTTAAAGTTCCACATTTTAACTAGAAGAGATGTTTAAGATCCCACTAATATCCCAAGTTGTTTAGTTTTCTATAAATTTTTCATAATAACTAGAGAGATATTTTAGTTTTCTTCTAACAGATAATATCTATTACTACATGAGGCAGAAGACATAAATATATTTATAAGTCTTTGCAACAGAGTGAAATGAGCAGAACCATGGAAACAATTTATGTCATAACATTATAACTGTAAAAATAAAGAGTTTGATTTTTCCTCCTTTTTTGTGGGAGGGAAAGAAAGTAAATGCTTTGAATTTTTAAAATAATTAATTTTAATTTTTCATTTTTTATTTAATTTTACTCTTTATCTTGAAATGTTCAAGCATAATTTATATCACCATTTTTGAAGATGTTTCTTCAAGGATGAACGCTTAAGGGCTAAGTGACTGTTAAGATCCTTTAGAACTCTCAGCTTTCATGATTCTATGACAGCCTCCAACTATATTGACCACAACAGGCCCAGTTATGATCATAACCATACCCATCCTGATAAATTACAAATGTTATGATAATGTCTTCTTTCTGGGATGAGTAATACATTTCCTTACACTGAGAGATATATACATGTGAATTTTCCTTATTGTTAATTTACAAATGGAAATACATATCTGGTGATATTTTGCATTTATATAATACTCAGATGTTTGCAAAATAGTTTACATATTATTTTATTTGATCCTCACAACTCTATGAAGAAGATGTTATAATTATCTTCATTTTGCAAATGAGGAAACTGAGGCTGAGAGAGGTAAAGTAACTTAACCAGGGTCAAAGAGTTAATAAATCTCTGAGTCACAAATAAAATCCCACTTTCAATAGAAACTCATTTCTAATCTTTCATGTAATTCCTATGCTTTTCCTCCTTTAATTATTTCCTATTTATCCTGTTTATAGCTTGCTTTGTGTTTCTCTGTTATATGTTGTTTTTTAGATCCTTGAAAACAAAGATTGTCTTTTGCCTATTTTTTTAATATCCCCAGTGCTTAGTACAATGCATGGAATATAGTAGGTGCTTAATAAATGTGTATTGCTCAATAGTCTCCCTGATTCCAAGTCTAGCACTCTATAGATATCTCATACTTAACAAAGATTCAGCTTTTCTTCTTTTTTATCCATTGTTATAACTTTTTATACTAATTTGTCCTTGTGATATTTTCAAGATCATTTTGACTGTAGCTCCTTTCTTTAATCAGAACTCACCAGTCCTTTGCTCAAAAACCTTCAGTGAGATACAATATAAGGGAGTAGGTAGAGTAGGTTAAAAAAAAAAAAAAAAACACTTCTAAGACAGGGGGAAGAGGGAAGGAGCCACGATGGCAGAGTAAAGCCAGGAAGATGCTTGAGCTTTCCCAGTTTCCCTCTAAAACCACAGGAAACCAAGCCTCTGAACAGAGTCTGATGGAATGAAACCAATCTCCAGTTCAAAATAAACTGAAAAACTTCAAAAAAAATCAGTCTCACAGGAATGAAAAGAGTGGTCAGCCCAGCTCAGATAGAATAAGCAGAAGACAGTTAGAGGGTCTTAATCACAGCAAATCATCAACTAAGAACTTCTGTCTTCCTAGAGGAGCAAATGGGGAAAGGGGTGGCAGCTTCCAGTCCCAGCTCAGAAAACAAACTCTGAGAAACCAAGTTATTTTCTGAACAGAGAAGGCAAAGTTACCTCCTGCAAACATAAAAGGTCCATGTGCTCAAAACCAAGGCTCAGAGCTACATAGGAAGCTTGGGACAACTGCACCTTTACTCCAGGAGCAGAGCTCAACCTTAAAAGTAAAAAAAAAAAAAAGAAATACTAGAAAGAAAGAATGAGCAAGAAACAGAAAACATCTTGACCATAGAAAGCTACTATAGTGACAGAGTAGACCAAAACATCAACTAAAGCAAGGACAATATGTCCAAAGAGCTATTTTGCCCAACTATATGGCAGCGTCTGACAATGGATGAAATGGATGAATATTTAAATAATTAATATTTAATTATTTAATTAATATTAAGTAATTAAATAATTAATATTTAAATAAATATATTTAAAATATATAAATTGCCTAGATTAACATTAAAGGACATAAAGTATTTCAATAGTCACATTTTAGAAAAAGAAATTGAACAAGCCATTAATGAATTCCCTAACAAAAATTTTCCAGGACCAGGTGGATTCACAAGTGAATTCTACCAAACATTTAAAGAACAACTAATTCCAATACTATGTAAACTATTTATAAAAATAAGTAAAGAAAGAGTACAGCCAAATTCCTTCTATGACACAAATATGCTAGTGATACCTAACATAAAAGACATAAAGATAAAAATAACTTTCCTTAAAATAATAAATAGTATCTATCTAAAACTAACAGCAAGCATTATTTGTAATGGATACGTTTTCAATAAGATCAAGAGTGAAACAAGGACGACTATTATCATGACTATTATTCAACATTGTTCTAGACATTCAACATGTTAGCTTTAGCAACAAGAAAAGAACAAAAATTAAAGGAATAATAATAGGCAATGAGAAAATAAAACTATTCCTTTTTGCAGTTGATATGATGATATACTTATTGAATCCTATAAAATCATCCAAAAGCCTACTGGAAACAATTCAAAGTTGCAGGATATAACATAAACCCACATAAATCATCAGCATTTCTATATATTTCTGACAAAGCCTATCCACAAGAGAGAAAAGGAAAAATTCCATTTAAAGTAGCTATAAACAAAATTAAATACTTAGGGGATCTACCTGCCAAGACAAACCCAAGAACTGTATGAATAGACAATTACAAAATACTTTTCACACAAATAAAGTCAGTTCTAAACAACTGGGAAAATATCAATTGTTCATCAGTAGGCAGAACTAATATAATTAAAATGATAATTTTGCCTAAATTGCTCTGCTTGTTCAGTGCTACACCAATCAAACTGCCAAAACATTATTTTGTAGAACTAGAAAAAAATAACAAAATTCATCTAGAAAAACAAAAGGTCAAGACTATCAAGGGAGCTAATGAAAAAAAAAATACATAGGATGACAGGATCAAATCTAAAACTGTATTATCGAGCAACAGTCATCAGAACCATTTGGTATTTGCTAAGAAATAGAATGGTGGATCAGTGGATTAGATTAAATATACATGGCAATAATCAAGGCCTATAGGAATCTATGATTTCATAATCCCCCAAACTCCAGAGTTTAGAATGAGAACTCCCCATTAGATAAAAATTGCCGGGAAAAGTGAAAACTAATATGTCAGAAACTCATCATAGACCTGCATCTCACACCTCATACTAAAAATAAGGTCAAAAGGGGTACACAATTGGGCATAAAGAATGATATCATAAACAAACTAGAAGAGCAAGGGATGATTTACTATTGGATCTTTTGAGAAAGGAAGAATTTATGATCAAAGAAGAACTAGAGAACATTATGAAAGGCAAATGGACAACTTCAATTACATTAAATTAAAAAGGTTTTGCACAAACAAAACCAACAGAAACAAGAATAAAAGGGAAATATGAAGCTGCAAAAAATCTTTACAGCCACTGTTTCTGATAAAGGTCTCATTTCTAAAATATAGTAGGAACTCTGTCAAACTTGCAAGATTACAAGTCATTCCTCAATTGATAAATGATAAAAGGATATTAACAGACAATTTTTAGATGATGAATTTAAAGCTATCTTTAGTCATAAGAAAAAATGCTCTAAATCACTATTGATTAGAGAAATGCAAATTAAAACAACTCTGAGGTATCATGTCACACCTCTCAGATAGGCTAAGATGACAGCAAATGATCATGATAAATGTTGAAGGGGATGTGGGAAAACTGCAACATTAATGCATTGTTGATGGAGTTGTGAAATGCTCCAACCATTCTGGAGAGGATCTGGAACTATCCCCAAAGGACTATCAAGCTTTGACCCAAATGGCAGCAGTGCCATTACTGTGTCTGTATCCCAAGGAAATCATAAAAGATGAAAAAGGACTCACATGTGCAAAAACTGTTTGTAGCAACTCTTTTTGTAATAAAAAAGAATTGGAAAACAAGTTGATGCCCACCATTTGAGGAATGGTTGAGCAAATTGTGTTTTGTGAAGGTAACAGAATACTATTTTTCTATAAAAATGATGAACAAGTTAATTTTAGAAAGGCCTGGAAATATTTTCACAAACTGATACTGAGCAAAACAAGCAGAACCAGACATACATTGTACAAAATAAGACAAGAATATGTGATGATCAACAATAAAAAGTCTTGATTCTTTTCATTGCTTCAGTGATTCAAAGCAATCCCAATAGACTTTGGACAGAAAATATAACCTGTACACAGAAAAAGGACTATTGAGATCTGAATATAAATCAACACAGTCTTCTTTTTTCTTTTTTTTAATCTCTCCTATGATTTTTCCTTTTGCTCTGATTTTTCTTTGTCAACATGATTCATAATGCAATGTATATTAAAAATTTACTAGTAAAAAAAAAGCCTTCAGTGACTTCTTAAAACAATATGCAAATTCTTCATCTGCTTGAGAATCTTCACAATCTGATTCCAACCTAGTCATGATATTTCATGTCATTCCCTCTTCATGTTCTCTACATTCAAGTTAAACTATACCATCAGCTTTTCCTTGAATTCTACATTTCATCCCACATTCCTAGAATGAACTCCTACCTTATCTCAATTTCTAAAAATTCTTATTTTTTAAAATCCTCAGTTAAAGTGTTACCTTCTCCATGAAGTCTTCTCTGATTTTTACCACCTACACCCTCCACATAAAATTTCTAATGTTCTCTTACTCCTCAAATTACTTTGTATTTATTTTTCTAGATGCATAACATATTCATCCAATAAAATATAAGATCATGTAGTACAGGAATTATTTCATGTTTGTCTTTTCATCAACAATACATAAACCAATATTTTGGTGCCAACGATTAGGCACCATATTAGGTGTCTACTTGTTAACTTGCATTTAATTATTTCTTCCATCCTATGTAGAATGTATTTCCTGAAAATACAGTTTTTAAGTTGAATTACTTAGCCTCTACTAGCCTCTGTAAATTGACCCCCTTTATAAAATTAAGACAATTAACTCAGAGATGGAGCCAAGATGGTAGAGTAAAGGGAGGAACACTCCCAACTTGTCCCCCAAATCATTCAAAAATGCCTTTAAATAATGACTTTAAATAAGTTTTAGAGTATCAGAACACCCAGAAAATCAATAAAACATTTTATAACTGCTGGCAACTCAAAAGGTCTTTATAAAAGTTCTGTGACCCTAGGGTGGAAGTCCAGTTGCAGTCCTTGTGCAGGCTAGGCCAGCACAATCCAGGCCTTTTCTCTTGCCCATCCTCCCTGCCCGCCCCCCACTCCCAGCCTCACACTAGCAAAGCAGGAACAGATCTAGGTACCTTATAATTAATGTCAATAGTGGCAGTTTCTACATTCTCAGCCCAGAGACACCAAAGATGACTTGGGGTCAGCAGAAAAAGTCTATGGCAATAGGGTGAAAGGCCACCAGCAATCCCAGTATAGACCACATCAGCACAGTCCCAATCCCAGCATCAGATAATAGAGCAAGGGGAACTACTCACACTTCTAGGGCAGAACAGAGTACTTGTGGACACGTCCCTAGAAGGACTCCAAAAACAACTACACAAAATCCCTGAAGTTTCAGACATCGCACTCTCCACCCTGAAGATAGAGCTTTATTTTAACAAAAGAATAAAAAGCTAAATTATAAGCAAGGAAAATCAGCAGACAACAAAAAAGTTTCTGATCATAGAAAGCTACTATGGTGACAAGGAAGATCAAAATACATACTCAGAAAAAGATAGTAAAATTAAAGCTCCTAAATCCTAAGCCTCCAAGAAAAATAAGAATTGGACTCAGGCCATGGAAGAACTCAAAAGGGATTTTGAAAAATCGAATAAGAGAGATAGATGAAAAATTAGGAAAAGAATTAAGAGTGATGCAAAAGGAAATGCAAAAAGTTAATGATGAGAAAAAAATGTCTCAAAAAGCCAAACTGGTCACTTGGGAAAAGAGACGCAAAAGCTCACTGAGGAAAATAATTCCTTAATTGAGTAAATGGAAGCTTATTATTTTATGAGAAATCAAGATACAATAAAGAAAAACAAAAAAAAGAGAGAAAATAGAAAAAAAAATAAAATATCTCATTGGAAAAACAACTGACCTATAAAACAGGAGAGATAATCTAAAAACTTTTGGTCTTCCTGAAAGTCATGATAAAAAAAAAAAAATCCTGGATATCAATTTTCAAGAAATTATCAAGGAAAACTGTTTTGATATTCTAGAACCAGAGGGTAAAATAGGAATTGAAATAATCCACTGATCACCTCCTGAAAGAAATCCCAAAACAAAAACTCCTAGGAATATTATAGTCAAATTCCAGAACTCTAAGGTCAATGAGAAAATATTGTAAGCATTCAGAAATTCAAGTAAGTATAGTAAAGCCACTGTCAGGATAACACAAAATTTAGCAGCTTTTAAATTAAAGGACTAGAAGGCATGGAATATAATTCTAGAAAGCAGTGGAGCTAGAATTACAACCTAGAATTACCTACCCATCAAATCGCATATAATTCTTCAGGGGAAAAGGTGGTCATTCATTGAAACAGAGGATTTTCAAGCATCCATGATGAAAAGACCAAAGTCAAATGGAAAATTTGATTTCTAATACAGGACTCTGGAATGTGACATAATGAGAAACTTAATAAATGTTATTTCTTTATATTCCTACAATGGAAAATTTACTTGTAACTCATTAGAATTTCCTCATTATAATGGCAGCTAGATAGGAGATTATATAGACAGAAGGCACAGGTGTGAATTGAATATGAAGTAATTGTAATAATATCTTTTTAAAATGATGAAACTAAGGGGTGAAAGATGAATGTACTGGGAGAAAGGAAAAGAGAGAAGTGAAATGGTGTAAATCATCTCCCATAAAAAGAGGCAAGAAAATTCTTTTAAAATGGAGGGGAAAAAGGAGAGGAGAAGGTAAGCTGGTGAATCTTACTCTTATCAGAATTGGCTCAAAGAAGAAATAACATACAAACTCAGTATGGGTATAGAAATCTATCTTATTCTGCAGGAAAATAAGAGGGGCATGGGATATGGGAAGGGGATCTGGTGATAAAAGAGAAGGCATATTGGATAAGGAGAAGTCAATTGCAAAACACTTTTGAGTATGAATTGAATAAAATAAATGGAGAGAAATAAGGTTAGCAATATTAATTGCAAAAATAATTTTGAAGCAAGTTTCTTGATAAGGTCCTACTTCTCAAATATAGAGGGAACTGAGTCAAATTTAAATAAAAAAGATTCATGCCCAATTGATAAATGATCAAAAGATATGATTTATGCCCAAAGGGTTATAAATTATGTTATCCTTTGGCCTAACAATACCACTACTAGGTATGAATACCAAAAGAGACTTTTAAAAAAGGAAAAAGGATCAACATGTACAAAAATATTTATAGCAGCTCTCAGAGCAAAAAATTGGAAATTGAGAGGATGCTTAACAATTGGGGAATGGGTGGATAAATTGGGCTATGTGATTGTCATAGCATTTTATTGTTCTATGGGAAATAATGAGCAGGATGCTCTAAAAAAAGAACAATCCTGGAAAGTCCTCCATCTCCATGAACTCAAGCAAAATGAAATGTACTGTTTACAAAGTAATAGCAAGGTTCTGAGATGACCAGCTGTAAATGACTTTGCTATTCTCAGCAGTACAATGATTCCTGATTATTCTGAAGGACTCTCTTTCCCTCTCTCCTTTTCTTCCTGTCTCCCTCTCTGTCTGTCTGTCTCTCTTTCAACTTTATTTTCAATCTCTTTCTGTCTCTCAACTTTATTTTCTTGAGTATTTTTTCTTATTAGGGTGGGAGAATTTTCTTTCACAACATGACTTTTATGGAAATAATTTGTATAACTTCACATGTGGTTTGTTAACATGGACTTGGGTGGGGAGAAGAGAGAGAATTTGGAACTCAAAAGTTTTAAAAACAAATTTTTTTTTGTTTTAAAAGTAACTGGGGGACATATTAAATAAATAATTTAAAAAAGAAACATGCCCCCCCCAAAAAAATAATAATTAACTCATCTAAATGTCAGTCTAGCTTCCTTTGTTGTTGTTGAGTTATTTCAGTCAGCTCCTACTTTGCATTAACCCTTTTGGTGATTTCTTGGCAGAGATATTGGGGTGGTTTGCCATTTCCTTCTTCAGCTCATTTTATAAATAATTTTATAATATAATATAATGTAATTATATATTTATATATATATATAAATTTATAAATGAAAAAAGGCATGTTTGATTTGAGTTTGAACAGAAATGAGGTAAATGAGATTAAGTGACTTGCCCATGATCACAGGTAGTAAGGGACTCAGGCTAATTTCGAACTAAGGAAGATAAGTCTTGATTCTAGGCCTGGTATTCTACTCACCAGAGACTTTTAAATGACACATTATATAATCTCTCACATTTCTTTATACTTCCCTTATGCAGAGTCATTTGACCACTAGGCAGAAATCTATTGATATATTTGAACCATTCATTTGGCCCTTTATATATGTTAGTCTATGTTATTAGCTATAGTTTCATTTATATTTTTAGCTTTATGTATTTAAATAGACCACAAGCTCCCCTAAAGGCAGAGATCACACATGATACATCCTAAATTCAACATTAGTTGGTGGACTGAGCATAGTAGTCACCCAGTACATAACTGATAATGAATATGAGTTCATAGATTTTAAAGATGGCAAGTTAGAAATCATATGATGCAATGTCTCTATTTGACAAATGATAACAATGATGATGAAGGTGAAGGTGATGATAATGTGCTAAAGCAGATACTGCCTAAGAAAAGAATTATTTGACTTTAGAAGACTAAAAATATCACCACCTCTAAAAATCCCTGACAACTCAATAGCTTTATTCCCTTAGGCTAGATCAATACAGCTCAAGTCTGGGTGTCTTACACAGGCAAGAAAGAGATAAGTTTAAAAGAAAACCAGTTAGAGTGTCTAGGATTAAGAGTGCTGAGTTACAAACAGTGGTGAAGAAGTTGAACAAGACAAGAAAGCAAATTACTTAAAGCTCCAAGTTCATTTTACTCCTCTCTCCTTTCTAACCTCTCCTACATAAAGGGATTAAATCCATATCAGTTTGACCTTAAATTTTTCACTTATACCATATACTACTATTAAGATCTACATAAGATTTAAAAGCATTTTCTAGATATAATAACATCAATTGTTCTGACATCCCAAGATTAGCAAGCATATGTGTGTTTGATGGTTAGGGAAGAAGGAAGCCTGTTCTTTTCACAGATTTTTCACAATTGGTTGCAATGTCTGTCTATTTGTTTTAACTTTCCTATCTCATAGATTTTTCCATATATGTCCAGTTGCTTGATCTCCAAATAATAATAGCTCAATTTGTACAGTATAAGACTTTAAAGATTGAAAAGTGGTTTACATGCAAACATTATCTTATTTGATTCCCACAACAACCCTGTGAAATAGGTGTTCTTGTTATTCCCATTTTATAGATGAAAAAAATGAAAGCTTGTCCAGAAATTTGAACTCAGATCGTCTTCTTCTTCCTTTTCTTTTCTTTTTTTTGTTTTTTGTTTTTTTTTGTTTTTTTTTTTTTTTTACTGAGGCAGTTGGGGTTAAGTGACTTGCCCAAGATCACACAGCTAGGAAGCGTTAAGTTTCTGAGATCAAATTTGAACTCAGGTCCTCCTGACTTCAAGGCTGGTGCTCTATCCACTGTGCTCTCCAGCTATCCCAAACTCAGATATTCTTGATGCTACATCTTCTAGGTCCTGTTTCTCACCTAGCCTTCATGGTCATCAACTGCAGAGGTGACTCCTGTGAGGAAGGAGTCAATCATCCCATCCAGCTGCAGGCAAGCAGCTTAACTGAAGCATCATGTGCCAGGCCACCACCACCTTAACCACTCTCTCTATTCAGATCCTGAGGGAGACAAAGTCCTTCCTTCATTCTCTTTGAGTTCTGCTCTTTCAAGAGAGATGGGAACACTAACACTCTACAAGGTTTAGATATAAGAGTTATGGGCAGACCCAGGTGGATAGTGCAGTGAAAGTAGGGTTGCACTTGGAATCAAGATTTGAGTTTGAATTCTTCCTTGGTTGTTATGGGACTCTGATCAAATGACTTAACTTCTCTCAGATTACATTTCCTCATCTGTAAAATGAGGAACATAATAGTAACTACTTCATAGTTGCTGCAAGAATAAAATGAAGAAAGATATGCAAAGCTCTCTGCAAACCTTAACATACTAGATATAAATGTTAGGTACTATTATTATCATTATTGTGAAAATCATGAAAGGCTTTTTAAAAATAATGAACCACTCAGGGAAGGAAACAGCTTGTTGCTGGGTTCACCCTGCTTCAAATGCCCATTGAGGTTTTTTTTCTCCTTTGATTTTCCCTTTAATTTTTTCCAGCCAACCCCATCTGTATTAACCTTCAATTATAGTCAGTCAGCAACTATTTTGTAAGATCCCACCATGGGCAAGACATCACATAAAATGCTTATGGTGAAGCAAAAAAAAAAAAAAAAAAAAAAAAAAAAAAAAGACTTGCCTTCTATATACTTGCCTTCAGGGATCTTATAATCTGCTCAATAGACCCAGGATCTCTGCTTTCTTTGGTAGGAGAAATTCTACTGCCTGTTAATGACTCAGTAGGTAAAAGCCTTAGAGAGCTGCCTCAACTCAAAGAAGAAAATAACTTATTTTAAGCCCCACAAACAGGAAATATCAAATAGTGTTAGAGGCAGAACTATGAAAAGAGGTGTTTCACTATTTTATATGAAAAGAGTTATTTCTGCCTTCAGGCCTAAATCCAGACCACCAAGATACTTCTAACAATCCCAGTATAGGAGATAAAATATGAGTATTCCTTCCCTAATGACAACTACAACTATGACTAAGACTACAACTATTTACTACTATTACTTCTATTACTACTACTACTACCACTACTACTACTACTACTACTACTACTACTACTACTACTACTATTAAAGTAATACTTCTAGTAGTAGTAGAATACAACTACTATTATTATTACTACTACTACTACTATTGCTATTATTACTACCACTAACACTATTACTACTACTATTATTATTAAAGTAATACTTCTAGTAGTAGTAGAATACTACTACTATTATTATTATTACTACTACTATTATAATTATTATTACTACTATTACTACCATTATTACTATTACTATTACTACTACTAATATTATTATTACTACTACTAGTAGTGCTATTATTATTATTACTATTACTACTACTACTATTATTATCACTACTATTATTACAACTACTACTACTATTACTATTACTACTACTACTACTACTACTACTACTATTACTGATACAACTACTACTTTTACTATTACTATTATTACTATTACTGATACTACTACTATTACTATTACTACTACTACTACTACTATTATTTTTACTACTACTATTACTAATGTTACTATTACTACCACTACTACTACTACTATTATTACTACTACTACTATCATGATGACTATAACTAGAATTGGCAAAATGACTACATTAATACAAAAAATTAACATATGTATACTTTCTTACTATGTTCCAGGTACTTTGCAATATTAATTCATTTGATCCTCTTAGCTACTTTAGAATGCTCTTATTCTTATTATCTCCATTTACATTTTTTTTCAGGATTTTTTTTTCCTGAGGTTGGGGTTAAGTGACTTGCCCAGGATCACACAGCTAGAAAGTGTTAAGTGTCTGAGACCAGATTTTAACTCAGGTCCTCCTGAATTCAGGGCTGGTACTCTATCCACTGCGCCACCTAGCTGCCCCTCCATTTACATTTTAAGAAACTGAGGCAAACAGAGGTTAAGAAGTTATATGTCCAAATCACATGCCTAATAAATGTAGGATATTGAATTTGAATCCAAGTTAAGATTCTTGTCTCCAGACCCAGTACTCCACAAGGCTGCCTCTCTTCTCTAAACCTTTAAAACACAGATTTTCCCTGCTGCCATATTTGCTTGTATTTCATTAAATTGCATCTTGATTTGGTCTCCATTAGGATGGTCTCCTTACACATCCTTTTCTCAAATAGGCTATAAGGCCCCGGAGGGCAAGCACCCTAGTATATATTTCTTTATATTACCAATAGCCTAATACTTGGAAGTTGAATTAAATCAAATGTGCCACAAGCTATAAAGGAATTAGGACTGATAATTAGTTGGGTTCTGGGTAGAGAGGCTTACCCAACCTACCTATCAGCAGAGGGCAGCAGAGAGCCTCACCTAGTACCCAGTGCTTCTCAGCTTTTCATCATTTACAGGGATAGAAATGCTTTCTATCTTGTTTTAATAAAACAAGCATTTATTAAGTGCCCACTGTATGTCAGATAACATGCTAATCACTGGATACAGACACAAAATTAAACAGAACCCACTCTCGAAAATTTCATCTGATCTCAGAACACTTTGTACTCCTATATACTTAGAGTCTCATTTTTCTGTTTTTTTGTACACATGTCTAGTTACTTTCTTCCATGTCTGCTAACTATCCACATACATATGCATGTGTATATACATGCATACATATAGACATACTAGGATGTTCGGGGGATAGTGTACACAAAAATGAGATCGGGAAAACCAATGTCAATTCAACAAAATAAGTAAGAATACACAGGGGAGAAAGTATGTGGCAAAAGAAAAGAATATCTGAATGAAAGTAGGAATGACTGCCTATAATTTAATGAGAGAGCTAACCAAAGTCAATTGAGGGTACCTACAGAGTTCTGCAGGAGGCAGTGATTTGTGACATTCTTGAATGGACCCAAGGGTACTTCCTATTATTCCCTGATTGCTGATCAAAACCTGATAGAATTGAACTAAGATGAAATGATAAAACTGATCTCATCACTCCACACTGAAAATAATTCACCAAAAGACCTTGTAGCACCAAACCCAATCTTCTCAATATCCAAGAGCTGAGCCAAAACAAGACCCAGTGAGCTTTTGTCTTAACTACTAACAATCAATGACTTTATTTTCCCTAAGAAATAACCCATCACAAACTGTACATTTCTCTTTTCTTTTAAAAAGAAACAGCCCCAAATTCCCCTTTGGAAATAGTCAGGGCTAAGCAAAACTTAAGAAAATTTCTACTTTGCAGGTTATTACATAATCTTTCTAAAAGCCTCAGTTTACTGAAAGGTATGTATTTAAATCTAATAATCAGTTTCTTCAAAATGAGGCATAAATGTTGTCTTTAAGAAGAGAAGTTAAGAGCTCTGAAGTGGGGTTGTCAATGGAAGGATGGGAAATCCTTAATGTAGGAAATTTTCAAATAATCTCCAAAAGAGTAGAATTTGTAAGGACTTAAACTTTCTCTGGTATCTGCTATGTTAAAATCTCCAAGCTGTTTGCTTTCATAATCACAAACATTGACAAAAGTTGCTTTAAAACAATTCAAATATTGAGCAGAACTTTGGGGAAAAAAGATTTCCAATACTGACAGAATTTGTGCAATCTGACAATAGACAAGGATTATAAAAGTGATCATAGTTCAACTAGGTAATAACTTTGTTATTAAAATGTCTTCAGGAAAAATAAAACTTATACAAAGATGTTTCCAGAAGTCTTATATGTGGTATTAAAAAAAAAATCTGGAAACAATCTTAGGACCCCAAATCGGAGATTGACTGAACAAAGTAATGCATCAATCCAATTGAAACTATAACACCAAAAAGAAAACCAACTTTGATAAATATAAAATATAAATATTAAAGGATCCATACAGTGTAATGCAAAGTTAGAAAAGGGCTTGTAGGATTGTAGATGTAAATATATATTTTTAAAAAGAATGTATTGGGGGCATAATTGATAGAGCACCAGATCTAAAGTCAGGAGGACCTAAATGCAAATCAGACACTTAACACTTCCTAGCTGTGTGACCCTGGGCAAGTAACTTAATCCAATTGCCTCAGAAAAAAAATAAATAAATACTATATTTCATTTTAAAAAATACTCTAAATTTCACCTAAATTGGTATTTTTATTTGCCCGATTTTCTCTCTTTAAAATGGGAGTTCATTGTTTTGTAACTATTATTTCTTAGTACTTTTTTTTTTCTTTCCAAATGGACTAATCACCACTGAGTCTATAGATCCATATTCTTATAATAAATATAAACTATTTGTAGCAAAACATTTTTAAATTAAAAAGAATGTATAGTGAATTGCTAAAAGTAATTTCTAATTGTCAAAAAAGCCTCAGTTGTCATAATTCTTAAATGCAGTCAGTAAGCATCATTCCCTTTTCCTTCTCACTCCTCATACCTACCTTTTTTAACTTATGAAGACCAGAATCTTGGAACACAGGAGAGACAAAAGAGACATCTACCTGAATTAATAATATATTCATGGAAACATATGGGAGTTGAAGAAGAAAAGACAATATTAATTTGAAGCAATCTACTCACATAGTACCTTGTGTTTTGCTAGGACTCCCCAAAGGCTGATGGATTTAATTTGAGAATCCCTGTGTTCATCATGGTCTAGTGGAAATAGCTCTGTACATGAAATGTTTTTACTTTTGTTTGTAACCCTAATGCTTAGTATAGTGTTTGACACATAGTAAATGATTAATTGATGCTTTCCCGATGCCTTGGAGATTCATGGTATAATCCTAGCTCTAGTCCTTATTTTGGGTTTCTTAGATATGAAACAGGGATAATGATATTTATGCAATCAACTCAGAAGGTTGTTGTGAAAATAAAATGAGTGAATCTAGAAACTTGGTCTAGTCACTGAAGCAAAGTCCCAAAGAATATGGAAAAGAAAGAAATAGAAGACCAGTCAATGTAGGGGAAATGGGAAGAACCAAGAATCATAGTCTAGCTCCCTATGTATGTACATGAGTTTGTAAATAGCTGGGTTTTCATTGGTTTGTTTTTCTTATTACCTTCCCCTTTTGTATATTTACCTACAGTTCCTAATGATGAACCTTCAGAAAACTTACAAATGAATTATATGTTTTTTTTTCCTATAGCAGCAGTCTCAGAGAAGTAAGAAACCAATGTGCTTTCCTCTGTCCTAAAAGATATGAAGAGACCCTAGAATCAAAGAAGGAATAAAGAAATTTCATAGAAATCAGTTCATCAACTTCTAGGGCTCAAAAGTGAAAGACAATGGGTCACTCAAGATCCAGCTTAGAATTAATAATGGGCCTCAATTCTGCAAGTTCACATATCCCATGCTGTGATATATTTCAGCATAGAACTTGGACTATTATTATGATTATAAATATTTTCATTGACACAGAACACACTTTGGGAAAGTGTAAAGTAACCACCAAACAGATAGCTTTCCAAACTTAAATTAATTTAATTAGAATAGATGGTCCTAATTCCTAGGTATAGCCCAGATGTTAATTCTTGCCAAATTAATTGAAAGGATGATACTAGGTTCCTTCGACCAGTCCAGACTCCTGGTCTCCCTCTTCTATGATCACTTGGTTTGTCAATGTCCTTTTAAAAATATGATATTCAGACCTGAACACAATACTTCAGAGAGGATTTGAGAAGAATTCCATTACTGTGATCTCTCTTTTATCTATGCATTTTGAAGGATATGACTGGACCTAAAATTCCACTAGTATAGAGAAGACACAAGTAAGGAAATTACCTATTCATATCTGTACCTTCTCTGCAACTTATATATCATTTTAGAGAGTTTTGCAACACAGTCAGCACATGTTAAATGCAGTCAGACTCACATCTTCTCAGCTCAAAAGTTAGCTTTCTGACGATTACATCACAAAATATTTTGACACATTTTAAAAATAACAATATTGGATTAATTTTTTGCATCTTCATCACACTATTAGCTCATACTAAACATGTAGGCAACATCAACAGAGTACTTTTTTCCATATACTTATTATGCAAGCAATATTGTAGGAGAATAACAAGATTCTCCTACAAACAAGCATAAAATAACACCTCAGATTGAATTCTGGAGTGTCTGAGCCAACAAAAGTTCAGAGTAAGCCATTTTTCCAGAAGATCAGAGAGTTTTTTTAGCATGGGAGAGGAGGCTATGAAACACCAGTGGTATGACTAGATAGTAGCAAAAGGAATAGCAGCAACTCAGCATCTCTTAAGCCAAAGACAGTAAAGGGACCTGGAAACTAGCCAGAAAGAAACTGCAAGATAGACCTCTGCTAGCACTAGACACAGGAATAAATGCTATTTAATAACTCTATTGTCTATACCCACTTATAAATCATAGTTCAAAGACAGAAAGAAATACTTTCAGTCAGGAAGGAATAGAAGTCCTGAGGGGGGCAATATTAATTTAGTCCTTAGGGATCAAGTATCCTGAGAAACAACATCACTTTCTGGTTTCAAGGAAAAAAGTGCCCTGAGAAACAAATCAATTGTAATCCTAAGGCATTGGAGATTCTTTCTGGGGAAGGACTAGAGTGCAAACCATGAGAGCACTGACCACACTTCTCCCCAGACCATACCACCTATGAATCACTTAAAACTTCCAAATCTTTATAACTACCTATGAAAACATCAGTGCAAAAAAAAAAAAAAAAAAAAAAAAAAACAACTAAAGCTTGAGATAGACATAGACCAACATCAACATAAAATTCTATATGAAGAAATAGAGTGGGAAAAGTGAACAAAAAACAACAAAAAATATCTGTTTTAATGGTGATAGGTCAAGACATAAACTGACCAGATAATGCAGTCAAAACACCTACAAGCAAAACTACAAATAAAAATTATAAATTGGATACAAGCCCAACAAGAATTCCTGGAATGGCTATAAGTGACTTCAAAATAAAATAAATGTGATAAAGGAAAAAAACTAGGTAAAGAAATGAAAGCAAAGGAAGAAAAATATGGAAGCATGATTGGCAGCTTGGTAAAAGAGGCACAAAAAAATGTTGAAGAAAATAACATCTTAAAAAGCAGAATTTGACAAATGGGAAAAAAAAAGTACAAAAATTCACTAGTAAAAATAACTTTTTGCAAATTAGAATTAAGCAATTGGAAGCTAATGACTCCATATTGCCAAAACAGTATTTAGGGGAAATTTTACTTCTCCAAATTGTGCATTAATAAAGGAGAGGAAAAAACATATCAATGAATTAAGCATGCATCTGTAAAAAAAAAAAAATTAGAAAAAGAACAATTTGTAAATCCCTAATTAAATATCAAAATGGAAATCCTGAAAAAATATAGGTGAGATTATTAAAATTGTAAGTTTAAAAACATTGAACACAATAAACAAAACATTTTATTCATTAAATAAAATAAGAAGCTAATTTTATTTTTTTAAAAATACTAAAATAAACTATTAGTTTGATATTTTTAAAGAGAAAATCAAATTGCTACTATAAAAATTGAAATGAGTAAATATACCACCAGTGAAAATAAAACTAAAGTAATTACTAGGGGTTATTTGCCTGATTATATGTCATGAGTCAAATGGATTAACATAAAAGGAAATAAAATGCTTAAATAACCCAATCTTATGGGGGAAAAATGAAAATATAAACCATCATTGAACTCCCTAAGGAAAAAAAATGCTCAAGACCAGATAGAGTCAGAAATGAAATCTGACAAAATTTGAGGAACAATTTTCCCAAAACTATATAAACCATTTGAAAAAGTAGACAAAGAAGAGGTCCTGCCAATTTTTTTATGTTACAAATATTATTTTGATACCTAAACCAGAAACAACACAACAGAAAAAGAAAACTATTGACCAATTTCCTTAATGAATATTGATGCAAAAATTTTAAATAAAATATTAAATAAAATAAAAATTTAAATACAATTTAAAAAATAAAATAAAATTTTAAATAAAAAATAAATAAAAGTAAAAATTTAATAAAATAAAATTTTAAATAAAAATAAAAGAGTTTTAAATTAAATTAAATTAAAAATAAATAAATAAATAAAATATTTTAAATAAAATTAAAATATTTTTTAAAAATTAAAAATTTAATAAAATCAAAGAGATAATAGCAACATATCACAAAATCATAAACTATGGCCATGTAAGATTTATGCCTTGAATACAAAACTAGTTCAGTATCTGGAAAAACATATCTGACCATATCAATAACAAAACAAAACAGAACAAAAAATAATTATTTCAATGATTGCAGGGAAAAGACTTTTACAAACAACGATGTCCATTACTATAAAAATACTAGAAAGCTTAAGAATCAATGGAGCCTTTCTTAAAATAATACGTACCATCTATATAAAACCAAGACCAAGCATTCCTGCAACAAGGATGAACTTAAAACCTTCCAAATAAGACCAGGGGTCAAAAAAGATGTCTATTATCAACAAGATATATATTATCAGTATTATTATTCAATTTGTTGTTCAGTTATTTTCAGTCAGGTCCAATTTTTTATGGCCTTTTGGGGGGTTTATTGACAAAGATAATTGAGAGGTTTGCCATTTCTTTCTCCACTTTTTATGGATAAGAAACTAAAGTAAACATAGTTAAGTGACTTGTCCAGAGTCACATAGCTAGTAAATGTCTGAAGACAGACTAGAATTCAGAAAGATGTGTCTTCCTGATTTCAGAGCTGACATTCTATCCACTATGTAACCTAACTGTCCCATTATTCAATGAAATGCTAACTATTGAAATAATCAGCAGCCTCAGAAAAGTTGTAGAATGCAAAATAAATACATTTGTTATCAGTTTTTTTATATATTACCAAAAAAACAGCAGGAAGAGAGAAAGATATTTCATTTAAAATAATTTCAAAGAGTATAATATACTTGGGATTCTACCTTCCAAGCCAAAACTAGGAATTATACAAAGTTACAAAGAATTTTTCACATAAAGACAGATCTTATTGAAGAATATTAACTGCTCAAAGGCAGACCAAGCCAATATAATAAAAATTACATTCTACCTAACTTAATTTACTTATACAGTACTATACCAGTCAAATTACTAAAATGTTATTTTATAGAGTTATAAAAAATAGTAAAAATTCATCTGAATGATAGTATAATATGATGATATGGTATGATCTGAATAATAACAAAAGGTTAAGAATACCAAGAGAATCATTGAAAAATAAAATTAAGGAAAGCATTTGAATAGTTCCATATTGCACACAATATTACAAAGTAGTGATCATGAAAACAATCTAGTTTATTGTTCAGTTGTTGTAACATGCTCTATACTTTATGATCTCATTTGGAATTTTCTTCAAAGATTGGAGTCATATCCCAAAGACATAAAAAAGAGTGAAAGTACCTATTTGTACAAAAATATATATAGCAGTTCTTTTGTGATGGCTAAGAAGTGAAAAAAATAGGATAACAATCAATTTTGGAATGGCTAACCAAGTAGTAGTAAGTGATTGTAATATAATATTATTGTCCCATAAGAAATGACAAGTAGGATAGTTTCAGAAAAAAAAATAGAAAAATTTATATAAACTGATACAAAATTAAATAAGTAGAATAAAAAAAATCATACACAGTAGCAACAATACTGTATGATTGGGACTTCTGGGGGTGGAGGTGGAAAGGGGATTGTAACAGGAAAAAATTCAAGGAGAAAGTGGAAGTAAAATGAGGAAAATTACATCTCAAGAAGAGGCAAAGAAAACCTATTATAATTGAAGAAAAGAAGGAAGGGTGACAAATAGTGTGTGAATCATACTATCTTCAAATTTGATCCAAAGAAAAAATATTAGATAAATTTGGTTTCACTGAGAAACATCTCTCATCTTATAGAAAAGTGAGAGGGGAAAGGGGAAAAAGGAAAAAGTGGTCTAAATAGAAGGGAAAAGAGAAATAGTAGGGGAAAGGTATTAGACAGGGGGGTTCTCTAAAGGGGGAGGACTGCTTGAGGCAAGTGGTGCTCATAAGTAAAATACTGGGAAGGAGGGAAAGGGAAAAGGAAAGAGAAAAGTATAATTTAGGGTTAATAAGATGGCAGGAAATATAGAATTAGTAGTTTTAACTGTAAATGTGAATGGAGTAAACACTCCCATAAAATGTAAGCAGATAGCAAAGTGGTTTAAAAGCTAGAATCCTACAATATATTGTTTATAAGAATCACATTTAAAGTAGAGTGATACATTCATAGTAAAGGTAAAAGGTTGGAGCAAAATCTATTATCCTTCAGGGTGAAGTTAAAAAAAAAAAAAAAAAAGCAGGAGTAGCTAACCTGATCTCAGATTAAGCAAAAGCAAAGATTGATGTAATTAAAAGAGATAAAGAGAGAAATTATATCTTGCTAAAGGGTACCATAGATAATGGAGCAATATCAATACTAAACATGTATGCACCAAGTGATATAGCATCTAAATTCCTAAAGGAGAAGTTAAGAGAGTTGCAAGAAGAAATAGACAGCAAAACTATAATAGTGGGAGAGCTCAGCCTTGCTCTCTCAGAACTAAATAAATCAAACTACAAAATAAATAAGAAAGAAGCTAAAGAAGTAAATAGAATACTAGAAAAACTAGATATAATAGATCTTTGAAGAAAATTTAATGGAGACAGAAAGGAGTACACTTTCTCCTTGCAATTGTGAATACATCCAGCCATTCTGGAGAGCAATTTGGAACTATGCTCAAAAAGTTATCAAACTGTGCATATCCTTTGATCCAGCAGTGTTACTACTGGGCTCATATCCCAAAGAGATTTTAAAGGAGGGAAAGGGACCCACATGTGCAAAAATGTTTTTGGCAGCTCTCTTTGTAGTGGCAAGAAACTGGAAACTGAATGGATACCCATCAAATGGAGAATGGCTGAATAAATTATGGTATATGAATGTTATGGAATATTATTGTTCTGTAAGAAATGAATAGCAGGATGATTTCAGAGAGGCCTGGAGAGACTTACATGAACTGATGCTAAGCAAAATGAGCAGAACCAGGAGATCATTATACACGGCAACAACAATACTATATGATGATCAATTCTGACAGATGAGGCTCTCTTCAACATTGAGATGATTCAAACCAGTTCCACTTGTATAGTGATAAAGAGAGCCATCTGCATCCAGAGAGAGAATTATGGGAATAGAGTGTGGAACACAATATAGCATTCTCACTCTCTTTGTTGTTGTTTGCTTGCATGTTTTCTTTCTCAGTTTTTCTTTTTCTTCCTTCTTGATCTGATTTTTCTTGTGCAACAAGATAACTATATGTATATATATATATATATATATATATATATATATATATATATATATATATATATATATATATATATATATATATATATTATGTGTATATATGTATATATACACACATAGATTGGATCTAACATGTTTTTCAACATATTTTACATGAATTGGACTATCTGCCAACTAGGGGAGGAGGTAGGGGAAAGAAGGGGAAAATTTGGAACAAAAGGTTTTGCAAGGATCAATGTTGGAAAAATTATCTATGCATATGCTTTATAAATAAAAAGCTTTAATAAAAAACCAATACTGTATGATGAAAAATTGTGAATGATTTGGCTTTTCTCAGTAATGCAAGGACCCAAGACAATCCCAAAGGACTTATGATGAAAAATGTTATCTGCCTAGAGAAGAACATATGATGTCTGAGTATAGATTAAAGCACACTTTTTAAATTTCCTTTTTTGTTTGGGTTTTGTTGAACATAATAACCAATATTAAAATGTTTTATATGAGTGTCCATATGCAATCTTTATCAGATTGCTTATTATCTCAGGGAGGGGGGAGGGAGGAAGGAGGAAAAGGAGGGGAAAAATTTGGAAGCCAACATTTTTTTAAATGGTTATTTTTAAAAGTTTCTATGTTATTGGGAAATGTGCAATGAGATAAAATAATTTTAAAATAAAAGTAACTTAAATGCATAATTATGTATTTTTATCATGCTGATTTCATCTTATCCATATAAATGATTGTACAGCCCCATCTTGAAATCTTTGTTACATGCCATTCCCCTAACTTTATGGACTACATGTCTGGATGTGACTATATAACTACCTTTTCTTTTGTGACATTGCTACATCAAATAAAATTGTGAGGCTGACATTCTTGATATCTAAAGTTTTTTCCCCCAAAACTTCATTCTATGGCAGAGTATCAATCCAGCATATTAATGAGCTGATCCAAATGACTAGTTTTATGTTTTATCTGAGATTTGAATCACAGCCATGAATTTCCTTTTGTTTATATAATAAAAAAACAAAATTCTTAATCTAACTAGTGAAACTTGACAATATTAAGAAATCTACTCATTTTTAAAATTCTGTATTTAATAGATTCATTTGGGAGGAGAATGGTCATGGAAATACAGAAATTCAGAAATCATGGAGTTCATAGCCAATAAGAATTGCCATCAAGCAGAATGAGTTCAATATTTAGCTTACTGGAGAGAAGGAACAATGACTTAGAGATTCATAGGTAACAGTAAACAAAGAACAAGAAAGCTTATAGTAAATTTAGAGCAGAAAAAGTAGTTTCTGAGGCAATAAGAAAGCCTGAATTTGGCCATGGTGAGTAATAGGTATGCCATTTTTCCTTCTAGCCTGGTGTGATGGAAAATCTAATGAAGGCTTCCAGGCTTGAAGAGAGTACCCAGAGAAAACTAAGCTTCAGTGAGTATCAGAAGTCATCTCTCCAAATACCTGTGGGGACATAGGCCAGGGTATTGGCTACACCAATGGAATATAGAAATACTAGTCTGCAGATAAAAGAAAATGCTATCATCTTAGACAAAGCCATGTTTACATCCCTGCCTTAGTTTTTTCTCTTTTAGTAGAACAATTTTAACCTCTAAAGCTTTAGACACCTTCACATATTGAAAAGAAAGACAGTCATTTCAGGTACTTTTCTTCCCCTTCATTATTTCAGACTTTTGTTATCAATCCACTTTTACTCATATCTAGGAATAGAGACAAACATATTAAATTGTTCCTTTGAGAAATGAAAAACATTCCTACCATGAAACCAAGGGGCAATGGATTTGGTGTTCCTCTCAAAGCCAGCCCGGCGGGGCAATTGCTCTTCCTTAAACCAGCGAATGATGACATCTTTAGAGACTGGACGGAGGGGCCTTTCCCAGGCTCTGAAATAAAGAGATAGACATCAATATGCTGCATGAGGCATTCAATGAGAATCAACAAACTTCACTAAAACCTAATTTGGGATTATAGAGAAAAATAAAAGCAGAAAATTTTCCAAACACCCAAAAATCCCCCAAATAATTTCATTGTGTTTGGGGTATATTAATGATTAGCATTCCAAATAATTTACCTCTTTCCTTCCTATTATTGTTACTTATTTTAATTCCCTAAGATTGCACTAATTGCAGTGGAGATTGGCAAGATGGATTGAACCAATGACTGAAAATCAATATTACTATGCTGTTAAAAAATTAACATGATAAATATAGAGAAGCATGAGAAAACATATGTGAATTGGTATAAAGTGATGTAGTAGAACCAGGAAAACTTTAAAGGTAAACAATGGTAATAACAATATAGATGAAAAACAACCATAAAGAAACTAAATATTATCTAATTCTAATAATCAGGGATGAGAAAAAAATGTACTCCTCTGTCTTTGTTATAGAAGTGGGATACTATGGAAATGGTTTATTGCACATACTAATATTCTAGGGAGATAGTCTTTTCTCTTTTATTTTGTTACAAAGAGTGGCTTCTAAGTAGAGGAGGGAGGAAGTATATATGAACATGAAGATGATAGGAAAAAATCATATCAATAAAAATAGATCAATGAATGAGTGAATGAACAAGGAAACAAACAAAAATTTTACTTCTTAGAGGGACAAATCATAGTGAAAATTCAATGAATAAATGCATATTTCTTTTTTATTATAACTTTTTTATTTACAAAATATATCCATGGGTAATTTTTCAACATTAACTCTTGCAAAACCTTCTGTTCCAAATGTTCCCCTCCTTCCCCCCATCCCCTCCCCTAGATGGCAGGTTAACCAATTAAATGTATATTTCTTAAGAAGAGTTGCTAAACAAATAGAATCAAACTTGTAGAACAGTACACATGGTGATTGCTATTATGTCATTGAAAATTATGGTAAAAAGTAATTGAACTCAAGTCAGATGAGATGGGGAAATGTTGGTAAACAGTGCAGCGTATGTTGTTTGTCTTTGGATGTGGTTGTTGTATCAGCTTTACTTAAATAATTTCTTGTTTGTAACAAGGAATGATTCTCTTTGTGGGCAGATAAAGTATATTATGAAATACCTGTAATGTAAAAAGCAAAAGTCATTAATGAAACTTTATTTTTTTAAAGGATCAAGGATTGATTTCTCAAAAACCATTAATCCACACTACTGTGCCTTCTCTCACCTTCTTATCAATTATGCTTTGCATAACAAAATTAGAGTTGGGAATAGGAGGCAGGAAAGGAATTAGGAGATTTTTTTTTCCTAATAATGATACTGAGAATTGCATATTACTTGAGGAAGGAACCCCAAACACAATATAGATAGATAGATTAGATAGATAGATAGATAGATAGATAATACTTCTGTATATATTTTATATATGTGTATAAGTATATATACACACACACACATGTGTGTGTGTGAACCATAATGTACTTGAGTGAAGAATATTTGAGTAATATTGTAATGTTTGGTGGGAAAGGCTAAAGACTAGCATCTAGCACTGTGACATAATATCACATTCATCTCAAAGCCTCTATTCAGCCCCAAGGATGAAGAAAAAATCAGCAATGTTCTACTAAACATGGCGATCTGTAGCCAGCAACCTAATTTAGTAAGAGTTGGGACTTTGCTATCCAGCCTTACAGCTCCTTGTCTTTGGGATTTACTGCCTTCATTAGTGTTTCTATTCCTCTCTCTCCATGAAGGCCAAATGATTTAAGCATCTCACAAAAATAAAAATAATGAGAAAGGCTGCTCTGACAGGTGGCCTGTCAGCAGCCTGGCAAAGTCTAAGAGCCTGCTATCCCTTCAGATGGCTCACTTTGATTCTTCAACAAGCTGGGAATTTCAGTTCACGTTAGCAGTGAGTTTCAGCCCAGTCGGTCAGAGAGATTACCAGTCAAAGCCAAATACTTCTGATCAGAGAGAGAGAGACACAAGTGCCTCTGAGTTTATTCCCCAATTACATATCACAGCCACAGTGACTGACACTGGCAAGATGGAGCAGACAGGGGGCGGGGAATGATGAAGGAACTGTCCACTGTTCATTGCCAGGACTCTCAATTCTAATTCCATGGACTGCTTGAACTGTGTTGGTCATCACATTTATGCAATTGTCCTAATATCCCAGAAGAATTTTTGATAACTATGCAAAGCTATCCTACAGCTAGGTCTGCATATGTTTTATTAGGGCATTTCATATGTATTTGAAAAACAGATGAGGGATCAGTTTTTATTAAGAACTTAAAATGTATAGGAACTTTTCTGGCAAAAAAAAACCTGACTTGCAAAGGATGTACTAGAGCTTGACACATTTCAGAAAATAGTTTCTACAAGCAGTCTGGTACTCATTTCTAGACTGTTGGATCATATGTTACAGTATTACAAGTCTTACTTTAAACCATAGCTAGTTTGTATTTCATATTATTTATTCCCTGGTTCAAAATGTTAATGGAAGACTGTCTTCTGAATCTTCAGTTTATAGCAGATATACATTGTGAATAGCACTTACCAAAACAATACTTTCTTTAAAAGGATACTTTTGATCTGTGCCTCTGACAAATCTTTTCATCTCTGATATTTCAAGTTAAAAGCAAAGATTTTGGAAATTTCTAGTAAGGAAAATATGTGAGGTAAAAAAGTGACAGTGGATTCAATCAGCAACAAATTTGCTTCAATTGTCTCTCGAAACGTTCATGTTCTCCATCAGAATTAAACACAAGTAAGGACAGGAGATGTTTTGTCTTGGCTTCTGAATGCTGTTACTTAGGACAGTGCCTGGAACAAGAGAGGCCTTAAAAAATACTGGTTTAATTAATTGATTGATTGATACCTACCTAACTGGGACAAGAAGGGACTTTGGCGGAGTGGGGTTAGGATGATGGTTATTGGGCTTTGCCTCCTGTTCATTGTACAAGCCAATTTCTTGGAACATGTTGCTGAGACCTGCAACTGTCCCTTTCTGAATTGCTCGGAGTGAGTGCCGACGGTACTCATCTCGGGCTCTCTGAGCTTTCCTTCTCCGTTCTTCATCTGCTGCTTTAGAACGACGTACTGCGAAAAAAAAGAGAGAGAAAAAAAATTATGAAAATGTGTTTAAAAAAATAGTGAATCAAGAAATAAATATTTATTGAATTCCTAAGGATGCTGTTATATTGAAGGGGGATAGAATTGTTACCTTTGCAGATTTCTTTCACAAGCTAATGGTTCAATGGTATTGTAAAGGAAGCAGATGTTTGTAATTTTTTAAAGGGTAGTTGGGAAACTCTAGAAATTAACCTCAAAGCTGGTCAGTGATGAATGATTGAGAGAATGAGTTGGGTATTCTGTTCACAGTCATGTGAACAGTCAGTGACTGTGCTGGAAGTATGTTCTGGGTATATTTTCACATGAAATTAGGGAAACTCAATGTTGCTGAATGTAAACAGATTTTTAACATGAAAGATCTAGAATATTGAACATCTATAATAAGGAAAAGGCAGATTTGCAAAACTGAGAGTCACAGTGGGGAGGGGAAAGCACGTGTAGGTCGTGTAGCAACCTGGTTGCTTTCAGGGAGGCAAGGAATAGAAGACATCACCAGTCTTTTTTCGATATTCCCCAAGCAGATTCTGTGATATGCATAAACCACAGGGGGCATCATGGAATCAGAAACGAGTTATGGAAGCAAAAAGAAGATAAAAAAGAATTTTCTCACTCATGTCCATTAAGAATTTAAAATGAATGGCCAAAAATTCAGAACTTTTAAGAGCTTCTAAAAATAGCTGGCTAGGAATATATGGCTGGTAGATGCATAAGAAAAAGGGTAAGATAATCTACTGGGATGTTAAACTAAAACTAAAAGACTTTTATCCTCATGATAAAGAAGATTGAAAAATATACAAACACTAATAAACAGCAGTGGGTAGAGAAGCAACTCTGAAGGGATATCCAACATAGTGTGGAGGATCTCAATAAAAAACAAGAAAAACCTATATGATAAAATCACTATTAGATATCAGAGGTTCTATACTTTTAGAGGTCTAAATTGCCCTGGTCATATGTGTTCCCTACATGTGTTCTCCAGACATACATGTTCCTTTATATGTCTTCTCCCCCACTGGTGACAGAGCAACCTGTAGAGAAGTATACCCTTAAGGGTGTGGGGGAATCTTTTTTGCCCCAGTTAATACCCTGTTCCAAATAATGTAATATGTACTAATAAAATGAAAACTATAATGGAAGTCTGTAAAGCCAAATTTCGTTCAGCACAATAGGCTAAATTTCTGTGGTATCAGTAGAATGGCTTCCTAACTGGCAGAAAATTAGTTTGCTTAAGGCACTGGGTGACATAACACATCAGTTATATACTAATGTTCTGGTTCTAAATGTTCTCCATCAAATTAAAGTCATCTGCTTCCTTTACTCCCACCAAAAAAAAATCATGCAAGAAGGGGCTTACTTACCTAATTTGCCTTCCCTTCCTCCCAACTTATAAGAGTATCTCAAGTTCATTTTCTGCTTTCTCTTCTTTTATTACACTTTTGGTTAAGTGAACATCCTCCTTGTCAAAGTCAAGATTTCTATTTGAACCCTTAATTCTACTCCTCTCTCTCCCCTCCTCTAGACTGTTCATACAATAACTCCCCACAAAATCCTTTCTTGCTACTTCTTATCTGCAGGCATTTTCTTCCTATATAGACGCCAAGGTTCTGACTGTTTTGTCCCTCAAGTTATTGCCCTATACTTTTAATCCCTTCCATAGAGAAATTCCTTTAAAATGCTAGTGACATATTTGCTTCCATTTTCTCTCCTCCAGTTTGTTTAGAAACTTCTTGCCATATGATTTCTAACCTCATCACTCAACTGAAACTGCCATAGTCAAAGTGACAAATCATTTCTAATTGTCAAATACAATGGCCTTTGTTCAGTTCCTGTCCTTCTTGACCTCTTTGTAGTGTGACACTGCTGACCCCCATAACTTTTTGGATATTCTCCCCTCTCAGAGTTTTTATGATACTGAATGTCTTGGTTCTGTCTTATTTGCTTGACTGTTCTTTGTATCCTTTCTTGTGTTCGTCATTTAGGACCTGCCTTTCTGTAAAAATATCCCAAGTCTTTGTCGTGGTCCCTTTTTTATTCTTTCTCACCTATCTCATCATCTCCCATGACTTCAATTATCTCTGGGAAGATGATTCTCAAATGTATCTATTCCTAGTCTTTCCCCTAACTCCAATCTTGCATTACAAATCTCCTATCATATATTTTCCTGGATATCCTATAGATACTTCAAATAAAACAGATCCAAGGGAACTAATTACCTTTCCCCAAAAACAAAATCTTAAAAATTTCCCAAATGTGTCAAGTGTACAAGCATCCTTACAACTTCAATTATTCTCAATTCTTCATCATCCCTCACCAATTAATTGCCAAACCTGGTTGATTTTACATCCATGACATCTTTTTAATCTGTCCCCTTCTCTCTACTTATACCAACAACCTTTATCTTATGCAATGATACTCCAATGGGTCCTCCTGCCTCAAGTCTATTCTCCCAAGTTTATCTTCCTTACCAATGCCAAAATAGTTTTCCTAAAGAATGGGTCCAACCACCTCAACCAATTCTGCCTCTAGAGGTTTGCACCAGATTCTAAAGGGGGAACTTGGAATTTTGCATAGCTGAGAGAGGGAAATAAATATTGATGGATAAAGATAGATATGTCTGTGTTTAAGATAAACCCAATAATTAGTCATTTCCTGGCTAATACATCCTAAGTGGGATTCAAATATAGTATAACCCATACTTAATAAACTCCAATGCCTTTCTATTACTTCTAGCATAACATACAAAGTGGCATTGAAAGTCCTTCACAATCTGGTTCCAGCTATCCTTGCAAAGCTTATTATATATTACTTCTCTCAAATCACTCAACTTGTTCAGCCAACTGGTCTACTTACCTTTCTTCATACCCAAAAATTCATCTTATCTTTGCACCTTTACACAGTTTATCTACCATCCCTGAAATAAAGTCCTTCTTTAATTTTACTTTGTGTGATCCCTCCTTCCTTCAGAGCTCATTTCATCTAGTAATTCCTATGTAAAGCTTTACTTATCCTTCAGCTACTATTGTATTCTCCAATTTGAAAATACAGCACATAACAAGAAAATGGTATTTACACACATATATTGTATCTAGGTTATATTGTAACACACGTAAAATGTGTGAGATTACCTGCCATCGGGGGGAGGGAGTGGAGGGAGGGAGGGGACAATTTGGAAAAATGAATAAAAAAAAATAAAAATAAAAATAAAACAATATTAATATGCAAAAAAAAGAAAAGAAAAAGAAAATACAGCACATTTACTTTGTATATAATTTTAATAATAAAATAATAATTAATAATATAAATTTAATCATAATAATATAATGTAATTAATACTTATGAATTTAGTTAATAATAATAATATAATAGATAAGTAGATGTTGTTTCTCCTAATAGGGAGTAAACTCCCTGGAGGGAAAAACAATTTTTTAAAATTTTTGTTTCTCTTGTGACTAATAAAGTACTGGGTTCATAGTAGGTGCTTAAATGTCTATTGATTCATAGATCAATGAAATAAAGTTCTTGACTCAAATTATGTGAATGAATTGGGCTAGACAAATCAGTTTGTTCTTTTATCTCACTAATTTTTTTTTCTCTTAGAATCCTGAAGCATGGGGACTAAAAGAGTCCTCAAACTTAAAGCAGTACTTAAAAGATGAGGGCCCTGATGCTTAGAAGGAAAAGTTAAGTGTGTCATTTGGGGGTCTGGTTGTTAAAAATAAGTCAAATAAATCCATCTATCTAGTTTCACTCTGGACAAAAATGGAGAAAATTATATAGAACAGAAATCTGGGCCCAATTACTAGCAGGTTGATTGCTTGTTTATATTTGAAAATTTCAAACTTTTTCATCTTGAGTAGCAGAAAGCCCTGGTCAAGTTGTATACTCTCAGAAGACAATTCAGCATGGATCTGCCCTGCAGTCAGGTACCTAGAAATGTCCTCACTTTAAAATGAAGCACATTCAAAAACCCAGGGATCAGCTTCTGGGGCATTAGCATGTCAGAGATGAAGATAGGTAATAATCAGAGCTAGCTCAGTGTAGATAAGGTGCCACTGTGGTGATCCTCAGGCACACACAGTCAGCAAGTATTTATTCAGGACCTGCTGCATGGCCATTGATTAATGGGGTCAATCATCAGGGAAGACCTAGTTAATCTCAGTGCAACAATAATTGTTCATGCCCCACTCTCTAACTCATAGACATTTTTTATGATGAGATTTTTTTTTAATAACTACAATGTCAAGTCCAAGCCAGGGATGAAAAGGATCCCCTTTATGAATCCAAAAGTAGTAAATTCCCAAGGGCAGGGAAAGTCTGTTAAAAAGATAACAAAGACAGCAAATCACAGAAGATAGATCTCTATGGAAAGTCTACTTCAGGCATTATCCCTAGAATTTCCTACATGCTCACATATGACTCTGGCCTGAACTTTCCCAACAGATGGTAAGCAACTTGCTGGAAGCTCCCCTGAAGCTGTTAAATCAGCTCTGTGAATGGTGAGGATGGAAGAGACTCCAGAGATTACAGGTTGGACTTAATCATGACTGCCACAGAGCCCTCACTGTTCTGTCCATGAAAACATAGCCCGTGGACAAAGGCTGCTATAGGGCAGATACTCTAGGGAGGCATCATGGTGTAATGGAAAAAGTCTGGTTGTTACATTAGGAAACAAGTTCTAACTTCCACTCTACCATTTAATGTGTAACTTTATAGCAAATCACTTAATTTCTCTCTGAACCTCTGTTTCCCAATTCTAAAATGGGGGTGGTAATAATACCTGTTTGTCTATTCAGACATTTGTTAAACACCTACTGTGTTCACATGATTTCAGGGAGAGATAAGGAGTTTACACAATATACAATATTTGCTTTCATGAAGCACATAGACACAAGATAAAGTAACTATCACTCATAGTTACACATGATAAATGCATTAGAACAGTGGTCTCTAAAGTTGGGGATAAAGGGGCAGGTAGTTGGTACTGTGACTAGAGCATTGGCGCTGAGTTTAAATCTGGCCTCAGACACTTAACACTTCCCAGCTGTGTGGCCCTGGTCAAGTCACTTAACCCCAATTGCCTCAACAAAAAATAAAATAAAATAAAATTGGGACTAAAGATTGGAGGGATACAATCTCAATTCAGGGAGCCATGGTCCGATTCCAGAGGGAGTGAACTCAAGCAAGTGGGAAGATATGTAGTACCTCACATGGGATATAATATCTGAGAAATGGACAAATATTGGGTTTATCTCCAATATGGCTATATCTAACTCTCTCTCTCAATATTTATTCTCCTCTCTCAGCTATGCAAATTCCCAGGTTCCCCCTTTAAAGTCTGGTACAGACCCCCTGAAGCAGATGTAACCTAAACTATTACCCAGAGAAGCTGCACAAGTGCTTTAGGGACTCCACAAATATCATGACACTGGAAAACATTAGATAGCAGAGCAACCTAGAGTCAGGAAGACAGTTCAAATTTGTCCTTGTATACTTACTAGCTGTGCAAACTTGAACAAATCACATATAAAAATGGGGATTATAATAGCACTTACCTCCCAGGATAGTTGTAAGATAAAATAAGACAATATTTACAACATATTTAGCACAGTCCTTGACACAAAGTAGGTGCTTAATAAATACATTTAATATGTATAGGATTGCCTGTCATCTAGGGGAAGGAATAGAGGGAGGGAGGGGAAAATTTGGAAAAATGAATATAAGGGATAATGTAAAAAAAAATTATTCATGCATATGTACTGTCAAAAAAAATTATAATTATAAATGCTTGTTTCATTCATTCCTCCCTACATTATCTTTCCAAATCCACCCATTTTGCAAATTTCCCCTTTATGCTCAAGAGCATCAACATCCTTCTATTTACCTCATTTTTCAACTTGGTATCATGTTCAAATTCTTTCTGTCTCTCTCACTTCATCAATTTAAGCAATCAATGGCCATATCTTTTTAATTCTACCTTTTTTTCTTTTTAATCAGCCACCACTCTAATTCAGGCCTTCATCACTTCTTATCGGATTAGTAGAATAATCTTCTATCAGTCTTCCTGCTTCATCTCTCCCCATTCTAATATATCCTTCATATACTTCCAATTGGATTTTCCAAATGCAGATCAGAAGCATGTCACTCCTACTCAGTAAACTCCAGTGACTCCATATTGACTCTAGGATTAAGTCTTATCAGTGTTTAGCACAGTACCTGGCATATATTTTTATTGTTCAGTTGTTTCAGTCATGTCCAACTCTTTGAGACCTCATTTGGGATTTTCGTGGCAAACATACTGAAATAATCTGCCCTTTCCCTTCTCCAGCTCATTTTACCAATGAGGAATCAAGGCAAATAGGGTTAAGTGATTTCCACAGGGGACATACAACTAGTAAGTGTGAGGCTGTATTTGAACTTAGAAAGTTGAGTTCTCACTCCAGGCTGCCACTCAGCTGCCCTGAAATATATTAGATATATAATAAATGTTACTTATCCATGGTACTGGGAGATTAAGTATTTTACCAGCATTTATCAGAAACTAGGTCTTCACTATAAATATCTGCCCTTTATCCATAATTATATACTATTTCTTTACTTATTATTAGGCACTTAATGAATGTCTGCTCAATTGAATTGAAAAATACTCACTATTGTGCTCATTTCACATAGAGATGGGAAGGAATCATGGAATAGAATTCTTGTGCCTAGTAGTACTAAAAATTACTTCACATAATCTAATATTTATTAAACATTTAGTTTATGCCAGGAGCAATGCTGGGGATAAAAAGACCAAAAAAATTGACAGATAAGATAAATGAAGAAAGGAAGAAGGGAACAAGGGAGGGAAGGAGGGAAAGAGTGAAGGAAAGAGATTCAGAGAGAAGAAAGGATTCAGGAAAGAAAGACAGAGAGAGGGTAGAAGGGTCCCCTGCCCTTATCAAACAGATATACTGACAAGATACCCACACATCCTTGTATATACACAGTAAATATGAAGCTTTTGGACTGGGGGACAATGGCAGCTAAGGGGAACAGGAGAGCCTTCATCTAAAAGGTGTCCCCTAAACCAAACTTGAAGCTTAGGAATTCTAAAAGGCAAAGGTGGAGAGTGCACTCCAGGCACAGGGAACATCCTAAGTAAGTGCACAGACCTCAATTGTCTCTGTGTGAGGAGATGAAAGATCCACCAATCCATTTTTCTGAGTCAACTTCTTTTTAAGTCTCCAAATATCACAGTGATTGTCATTTTAAGCACTTCATTCAATGTCATTAATATAGTAAAGAAAGAGCTTGAAGTAAAACTAATTTACATTGATATTTACTGGACATTTTCAAGGATAATTTTCAGATCCATTGAGACTTTGGGAAATAAGGAAAGAGATAAGAGATGGAAGAGGGAGAAGTGGGAAAACTTCAAATCACCAACAGGCTTTTGTTGTGTTCTCTAGCAGAGACATTAATAAACGGAAATGTCCATAAAACTTCTATCTATGTCTTTCTTTTTTCCCCTATTTTTCAATGATGAATTCCTTCCATCTGTTGTCTGCTCTTGCCTTTGAGCTTCCTCTCCAGAGGTAACCAACTATGACAAAATTAAAACATATTCTGGATCCTGCCACAAGAAAGACTCATCCATGGCAGTTTTCATTTCTGCAACACATCAGAGAGAGCTTCCAAGACTTACTACCTGAGGATGGCCACCAAGGCCTCTGAAGTTCCAAGAAGGTCTTTCCAGTGTACCATAGTAGAGATGGGATGCAAAGGGAACAGTGGGGACTGAGGCCAAAAGGGGATAGCAACTGGGTAGGACTAGTGTTAGTGTGTGTGTGTGTGTGTGTGTGTGTGTGTGTGTGTGTGTGTGTGTGTGTGTGTGTGAAAGAGAGAGAGGGGGGGGAGAACAGAGACAGAGAAAGGCAAAAAATAGACAGAGACATATATGGAGAGACAAAAAGACAGAGAGAGACAGAGACAGAGACAAAGAGGGAGAGGGAGAGGGAGATGGAGTCAGAGAGAGGGAAATAGGAAGAGAGGGAGGGAAAGAGACATATATGCACACACCAACACCAACTCTTTAGAATGGGATTCTCTAGAAGATCACATGTCAGGGTGAAAGAGAAATTAATTTCCTGCCTCAAAATCACTTTTGAGGAATATCAAGCCCAGGGTTGGTTCAGAGACAGTTCCACAGGAGAGAATTTGTCACAGAAACTAGAGAAAATATAACCAGGTGAGGGCAGACATGAGAAAAAAAGATGAATTCTTCCTCACTAATCCTGTCCTTCGTGACTAGCTTAGGCATCCCACCTTCTTCATTCAATCTTCTGAAGTCTCTCTCTTCCTTCAAAGCCTAATTCCTGTGTCAATTGATGTAAGGACCAGAGCTTTGAGTAGGAATTCCAAGACAGCCAGCTTCAAAGAGGGGCACCAAGAGATGTGGTATTTTCAGATGAAAGAAATATAGAAGTCAGTGAGCCCTAGAAGTTAGAATGTGAAAGGAGGAGATATCAGATCGGAGAATTACAGATTTGGAGCCAGAAGGATCACAGATTTGGAGCCAGAAGGATCTTCAGAGAGATCTACTCCAATTGTCTTACTCTATAGATCATGAAACTGAGCCCCTGAAAGGTGAGGTCTCTCACTTACAGTCATACAACTAACTAGTGAACAAGAGACAGAATTCAAAATTAGTTATTGCCAGGACTCTAAAAATCCACAGGTCTTTTCAGTGTACCAGAGTAGAGATGGGATGCAAAGGGAGCAGTGGGGACTGAGGCCAAAAGGGGATAGCAACTGGGTAGAACTAGTGTTAAGGACTGTGGTGTTAGTATTAGGATTAGGTTAAGTTAGAGTTAGAATTAGGGTTAGGATTAAAGTTAGGGTTAGGGTTAGAGTTAGAAGAGGACCTCTCCCCACTCTCAACCTCAGAATCCTGAGTAGGGTAGGTCCATTTACCAGAGAGCATATACTATAGAAGTGAGCGGAAGACCTTCCTAACTTGCCACAGTATTTATCTTTTTCAAAAGCCTCATGATTATTAAAATCAGAGCGACAAAGCAGAAAATAGTGCACACAAAGTGCTATGTCTGGAGCTGAGCCAGGAAACTTGCCCCTTGAAGTCAACCTATTAGCTTCCTATTTTTCCTAGCTGTGCCATAGTTATCTCATATTCCCTAGTGTTGAAGTGATCTCTTAGATAGCAGTTTGCTTAGGCTGCTCATTTAATCTTAGCACTCTCTACCCTCTGTTATATTCACCTATATCCTCATCTTTTGCCAAATTCGAATGTAGTTACCAAGAGTAAGGACCATGTCTTGAATTAGCTTTGTGGAATACACAACCTGGAACAATGCCTTGGATATAATAATATTACTTAATAAGCATTTGTTAGAATAAATAGAGGTTTATTTGTTATTGTGATTCCTATTAATGATCACTTCAGTTTGTCTCTAGGCTCCTTAAGAATTATGACTGTCTAATGTCACCTAGAGAGCCTAAAGTTTGGTAGGTACCTTCCCTTGCAATAAGTTTTCAGTAAACAGTATTTGCCAAGACAACAATGATTTGAGTACTACCTTCTCCTCTCATTATCATAGAAATTTATTAAAGTCAATTCAGGACACTATGCCACGTGATATGGACACCATAGACATGATATAGCCGTAGAACTCAACCATTCAGAGTCTTATATAGGGGAGACAGAGCAAAGTCACCAAAAAATTGGAATAGAACGACAGGACAATAAAGGAGGTTATATGGTCAATATGAGAAACAGGATGGATGAGCAAAAGGAGGTCTGGATTGGGAGCCAGAGAAGCTGGTTTCAAATCCCACTTCTATTTCTAACAAGTTTTATTGACTTTATGAAAGTCACTTCTGTCGGCATCATCTGTACAATGAAAGAGATTAGAGTAAATGACCTCTGAGATCTCTTGCAACTCTAAATGTAATGAAACTTTCTGAATGGCACAGATTTTAATTCCTGTAGGGGTTGGTGGATGGATCATTTTCAAGGCTAGTCAGCCTTGTGGAGAAGATAGGGCATGTAAAATTTAGGAAACAGAGAGTAAGGGGAGTCTTTTACATTTTTCAGAGAGAAAGAATGAGCCATAGTCCAAATCTTTGAACACTAACAATTGCCTGACATCATGGGGACTTATCAATCTCCTTGGTGGAAAGCACCGCCACCTGTCAGTATATCCTTGCTGAATGACTCCCCCCAATTTGACCTCAGAGGAATTAAAGATACAAGTGCTAATATAGATTATGTTCCACAATTTCTCTGCACATCTGCCCTCTCTCAACCTCATTTGCACAATTAGAGGATTGGATTCAATAAACTCTAATGTCCCCTGCAGTTCTAGATAGTATGATAGCCTCCACTTAAGCTTCTTACACTTTATTCTCTCCCCAAACTCTGTGATTCAGCTTCCTTCCACATGATAGTCCCTTTCCTTTTGCACTATTGGCCCCCATAAAATGCTTCATGTCCTTGCTTCTACCTCTTACTTTTCCTGGCTTTCTTTAATTTGGCTCAAATCCCAACTTTAGCAGATACCTTTTTCATCCCCCTCCCCAGTGGTGAGTGTATTCTTTCTGAGATGGCTTCAATATTATAAATATATATATATATATAGTATATATGTATAGTTTTATCATGTTGTTATTTCCATCAGAATGTAAACTCTTTGAGGAGCAGGAACTGTGTTTTTTTTTTACTTTTTCTGCTTTCCCAGCACTTAGAACAGTGTCTAACACATAATAAGCATTTAGCAAAAGCTTATTGACCATCTGATTCACTAACTAGTTGCTGACTTCATTTCTGGTCTTGAGAAATTACCTTAGATGTCTCCTTTGAAACAAAATATGACCACTAACTGTCTCCTTGTAGGGATTTTATGCATGCTCTTAGTAAAAGTACTGAAGGTCCTATGTTGATAACTCAGGTGTTTGTTATTGAATAGAAGTGAGAAACTAAAAAAAAAAAAAAAACTCTCTTAATTTTTTCTTTAAAAAGCAGCTTAAAAGCCTAATTTCTCATTTCATGTTTAACTCTTTCTAGCTTGTGCCAGAACGGACTAGAGTCTGATGATTTGAGAAGTGAATTAATCTGGCATCCTAAGTCAGGACATTTGCTGTGGACAAATCTGCTCCCTTCTCTGTTCACTTTTCTTATTCATAACATGAAGATCTCTAAGGCCCGGAAATTCTATCTAGTTCATAAGTTCTATCAAAAGGCCTAAGACCCAGCCTTAGCTAATGAAAGCCAAGCTCCACAACTGAGAGCCAGCAGTGATAGTGAGGAGCACTGAGCTTGGCTTAAGACTCAGATCTACATCTTAGTTGTATGTCCTTGAATAAGTCTTTGAGCCTCAGTTTCCACATCTGTCAAATGGGGATAGTAACACATAGGTCACTTTCCTGCCAAGCGTGAGGCTCAGATGTGTGAAGGTCTTTGGAAGCCTTAAAGCTTTGTATGACTACAAGCTATTATTAACCTCAAGACATTACATCACTGTTAAGCAGTCAGCAGCTATTGAGTTAGTGTAGCTGAGTTGTGACTCCTGTATTTCATTTTTATGAATGCTGAAGGATATGTGGGGTCTACAAATGATGCTCGACAGAAAAGGGAATTCCCTAGAGAATGTCAGAATGAAGAAAGAGAAAGTATAGTTCATGATATTTTGAATTAAGCTGCCTGCTGGAAAATTCATAAGCCATCTATGTATGAGAAGGCTTTCTTCGTGTTCCCTCAGGGGCTGTCAATACAAAGGTAGAGGGGTTTTTTTTTGTTTTGTTTTGAGCTTTAGTGGGTATTTTGAATTTTCAACATTTGAATCCATGGTTTCGAATATTGCCTGTCCAACCTAGAAGGATGAATTTTTAGGCTTTCATAGGATATCTGATGACAATGAGAGAATAGAAGATGTAAGTCAGGGAAAATCTCAGTGTCTAGAAAATAAAAATTAAAAGTCACTGAAAGAACAATGGAAAAGTTAATGCTTATGTGTGCCACAAAAATAAGTTACCAGTGAAGAATAGTTTAGGACAATAAGTATAAAGAAGGCCTTCATAATGTAAAGCCAGAAAAAATAAATAGGTTAGTCATATATCTAAAGCAAGATATAACCAATGGGTAGCTCATTTGCTCCACTGGTGGCCACTAAAGGTTAATATATCCAGGAGAAATCCCCTAAGATAGTAATCAGATTCCATGGGAAGGATTTATGAAAGCATATGCACAAGAGTTACACAGGATGGGCAAAAATTAATTGCTATCTCTATCACTGTAGAGAATTCTTGTATTAAAGAGATCACAGACCTATAGAAATATTGCATCAGAGTAATAGAGGATGAAGAGGGCAGGAGTATCCATTAGAATAATATGGCCTGCCAAAGAGCCATGTCAAGCCCAGAGCTGTGAAGCATTCTCATTCTCACTAAACTCAAATGAGTTCAATTATCATCTATACAAATGACTCTTAAATCTAAACCTAATCTTTCTCTTTAACCTTTGTTCATTATTACTTCTCACTTCTTGTATATCTCCAATCAAATACCCCAAAGAAATTTCAAACTTGACATGCACAAAACTAACTTATTATATTAACTTTCACACTATAGATCTACAATTCTTCCAGTCATCCAGGTCTGATCACTTTAATATTATCTTTGACCTTCTCCCTCTACCCCTATGTTAAATCAGTTATCAAGTCTAATCAATCCTACCTCCTCCACACTGCTTGCATCCATTTCTTTTCTCTCCATTAGCACAGACTCTGTCTTCCAAGGTAGACATCACCATCCTTTACCTGAACGTTACTTTGGCCTCCCAATCAATTTCCCTGGATTGAGTCATTCCCCCTCTCCAATCTATCAAATATACAACCAACAAATTGATATTTTTAAAACTCAATCTTACTGTACTTCCTTCTTCAAAAATCTTCAGTGGCTCCTAGTTACTTCAGGATGAAATACAAAATCTTGGTATTTTAAATAATTTGGATCCCATCTACTCTTTTGTCTCATGTCATTCTCCTTTGTATATCCTATTCCATTCAAACTGCCCTCCTCCACATGGTATGACATTTCCATAACTTCCCACAAGTGATCTTTGATGTCTAAATATGCTCCATTCTCCCCACTGCCATACACAATTACTAGTTAATTGCTAACTATGTCTTAGGAATCATCACCTGCATGAGATCTTTCTTGATCCCTTCAGTGGTCCTTTTTCCCAAATAAAATTATTTTGTATTTCTTAACATATACCTTCTATGTGCTTACTTATATGCATGTTCAAAGCCTTCTCTCTCCCCAGAACAATATAAATTATTTGAAAATAAGAGCTTATTTTGTGTTTGGATTCTCAGCACTTAGCAAAGTGCCTTGTTCCTACCAGGCAATTAATAAATGGTTGTGGTTTTCTCAAATTGACATTAGATACAGGAAATCAGAGTTCTGGCATGATATGGTGGAAAGTAGGCAGCTAGTTGCCACAGTGAGCCAGAAAGATTCATCTTTGTGAGTTCAAATCTGAATTCAGACGTCTTAGTTGTGTAACCTTAGGCAAATCATTTAACCCTATTTACCTCAGATTCCTTATCTACAAAATGAGCTGTAGTACAAAAGGGTAAATCATGCCGTACATGGCTAAAAAATTATTGAATTGAGCTAAATGGTGGAAAAGACTCTTAACTAAGAATTGGGAAACCTGCTTTCTAGTCTAGGTTCTGTTGCTAGTTAGTTATATGACCTTGGTCAAGTCCCCAGAGTTCTTTGGGTTTGACTTCCCTCTTCTTAGTACATAATTGGATTGTCTAAGGCAGTTGGCATGTAAAGTCCTTTGCAGTTCAAAAAAAATCTAGCAGAATGCAGAAAATTCAGGTGAAGCTACACAAAATAAAGCTGGAAGTACTCTTATTTATAATGAGATTTCATTCTGGTTACTCAGAGTGGTGTGAGGAAAATAATAATAATGCATTAACTCAAATATTCATAGGACAAAAGACCAGCATAATAATGCCACATGTTTAAGAGGATTAATAAAAATTAACAAAAGCTAAAAACATAGATGACTAGGGTTCTACACATAATAGCAGCTCAGTAGATGCTATTACTAATTTGACTAACTAAGTTTCTCTGAACTCATCTGAGTCCTCGGAAGCTCTATTTTCATTTATTCATTTGGCATAGTATTTATTGAATGTCTAGTAGGCACTGTTTTTTGTGTGTTTCAGTCATATCTTATTCATTGTGACCCCATTTGGGGTTTTCATGGCAAAGATATTAGAGTTTACCATTTTCTTTTATAGTTCATTTTACAGATGAGAAAACTGAGGTAAAATAATCAAGTGACTTGCCTAGAGTCACACAGCTAGTTAGTGTCTGAGACCATATTTGAACTCAGAAAGATAAGTCTTCCTCACTTCAGGGCTGGCACTCTGTCCACTGTGGCACTGGCTACCCTAATGGGTACTGTGTAGAAATTGTTTGAAATTAAAGGAAAAAATTATCCCATCCTTCCAAGAATTAACCATCTACTTGGTGAGATAAAACAACTATAACTATAACTATATATATATATGATTATATATGATATATTACAATTAAGACAAAGAGCAAGTGGTAAAGACTAGTGCTGTATGAACTCAGAGGAAGTAGAAGTATCTACATATTGTATTAAATGAGAAAAAAAGAGACATGACCCAGATCTTATCAGAGAGATATGATTTGGATGGGTGGATCAAAGGGGAAATCTTCCAGAAAAAGATACTCCAGCATGAATAAAGAAAATTTCTGATAAACTTCACACATTCAAAGAAAAATGAGGACACTGACCTATGTTTATGTTTGGGAATAATAGGTTATCTCATTAGAAAGGCAGAGGCTTGGGAGTTGATTTCTTCTCTGTAAACCAAAAGAATTATCCAGCTCCATCTTCCTTTAGCAAAGGCCACCAAATTGTGCTATATGCTTTTCTAATATTTCCAGTCCCTTTTTGAGATACATCGAAACCTTAAGACAATTGATCTTTCATGGTCAAATGTTAGTTACTAGGGGTCAGGAAGGGTGAAGAAAAGCCAAAAGGAAAGAGATAAAAAGTGTCACTCTCCTCTTAGAGCTTCTTAAACAGCCTTTTTGCCCACCAAGCAGAATTGAGCAATAAAACTAACATTGAAGTTGAGAATAGGTTGACTGGCCCTGAGGCATGTTGGCTAGGGTGTTCTCACTCTGTAAAATGATGACAATTCCCTTAAGCAGCAGCAGTAGTGGTAAAGTAGTATGAGAAGCAGAGAGGAGCATTAATGCAGCAGAGAAACCCATAGCATCATAGAAGAGTATCACTAGCTGACAGCTACTGCAACTCAGAGTTTCAGAACCACAGCAAGGGACAGCAGCAAATCAACAGCAACAATGAAAAAAGAGCATATAGTACTGATATTCCTCCTACCCAGTTTGTGATTTTTCAAGGAATTTGTTCTCTTCTCCATTGGCATGTGATTGTTCAGGGGGATATTATTCATAAAGACTGAGAATGATCTTATTATGTGATTTTTGCTCATCTATTTTGCTATTTGCCTTAATTTAATGATTTTGAAATATATTTCTTCTCTGTTTATGGGGCAAACATTTAGTGGGGTTTAAGCCATCCCTAACATTAAAACTAAGTGACCTGTGAGAGGTCTGCCAGAGTAGAGTGGAATACCCATTATATCATCTCACAAGCCTTTTGATAACCCCTTTGTTGTTTGATTAAAGACACCGGAGAAGGATTAACAACTCCACTTCTTTTCTTCCTGTCCATCTTTCCTCTTGTCCTCTCATAGACCTTTCATGATATCCTGCCAAACATGTTACTGCAAGTTTCCATGAGTCCTAGGAACTCGATATCATTAAAGATGAAGTCAAAAATTCCCTAACTAAATCCACTCAAGTACTTTCAACAGAACCTGGATCATGGTTACTATAAGGAACAAAGCTCTGAGATACTAATAAACTGCCTATGGAACAGCTACTAGACATGTAATAAGCAGTCAGAGATTAGAGAAAAACACAGAGCATTTATCAGCAGCGATGTCCTTACTGTGAAGCATTTTTTCATGTTCTTGGAAATTGCCTATTACTGAGTCCAGGGATCCCTAAGGGATACATGGGAAGATTCAACTATTATGTCAGGGAAGAAACTCAAATCAAATACCCTCTTTGGAAAAGATTAGTAATTCTAGTTGTCTTTTTATACTTTTTAAAATGGACAGTATTTCATGGTTAATGATTGCTGAAAGGGTTCACTATGTTTTTTTTTTATGGTCACAACACATTGTTATCTCTAAAAATTATAAGAAAATTTGTTTAAAGGTACAAGTATCTCAAAAATGGAACAGATGTTCTTTTTGGCCCAATGAAAGACTGGCAGTTTGAATTAAAGTAAAAAGTTTTGCCAAGAGGTAATATCTTAAAAATCTTCTGCCTTTTCTCCTTCAACACTCAGTCCTATACTTGGGCTTTTATTAGACTAATGTTTTCTTTACCAATACAATTACAGTTGTTGAAGTCCAAATAACTTTCTTCTTCCTCAGAACTATCCATCCAGCTTCAGTGCTGAGCAAAAAGTAAAATTTGAAACAAATAAAAGTAGTAAGCTATCATTATATAAATTTCTGTTCAAGACAATCCATTTACCTCCTATGCATTTAACATAGTATTGAGGAAGATATTGGCAATGTCCCTGCCCTAAAAGAAACTCTTTCTTGCTATAATATGGTTACAAAAATATTTCCTACCTGGGTCATTCTCCTAAATTTGATAAGGAGTCTGAGCCTCCAGTCAAAAGTTTCTTCCTGTTTCTTCCTTGAGATCAGATACTGTTTTTGCCTTTCTTTATATCTCTAACACTTAGCACACTTGGCACATAATAGACCCTTTAAAATGCTTGTTTACTGATTTACAACTCATTAATCTATTATGAGGTCCAAGGTGCTGTGAAAAACACTGGAGGATAAAAATGAAAGTTGCTCTCTATTGCTATTATTAGTCAAAAAATGACATTTTGCAGAAATTTTTTTCACTAAAAACCTGTCTGTCATCACCGTCACCACTCTCATAACCAGTATCATCCTAAGATCATCATTCATCATCATAATCATCAAATAGTCAATAACTGTCCTCAGAATGATATATGTTGTGCAACACACTAGTCAGCAAGGTTAAATAGATATAGGCCATGCCTTTTTATGAGTTTATTATACCTAACAGATGGTGGGAACAGTACAGATATCAGCAGATAAATGATACATATGATTGAAAAAAGCGACTGGTCAGTATTAGATCAGAAATTAAACAAAACTAGAAAAGGTAAACATTGATGGGACCATAAATTTTGAGTAGAAGGAGAAACTTCAATCCCCTCATTTTACAGATGAGGAAACTGAGACCCCAGGGAAGTTAAGTAGCATATGCTGAGTCATGCAGCTCAAAAAGTATGAAAATGTCCAGAGATGTTGTTTCTAATTTTCATCATTAGAATATAACAAACTTAGATACACTTGAGAAGTTAACATTTACCATTTAATTTCACCTCCCAATGGTGCCATCAGAAGTTATGAGAACAATTTCCCCTAACTTGTGGGAATTGATATGATTATAATGCTTAGCTTAATTTTTCAGTAATTGTCTCTGGTATCAAGAGAGGAATCCTTAGCTGTTACATGCAAGCATGAAATATTGGAATTTCTACCCCAATAAATCTCCACATCTTTCCTGGCATTCTCACTGCCTCTTCAGAAGGAACACAGTCACTTTGCTCCACAAATCGCATTTATTAACTAAAAGAAAAAAAATAATTTCTGGACAAAAACTTTTGTTAATGGGCATGGAAAGCCATGTGTTGATCCAGTTCTAAAGTTACTAAAAAGTAAGGGAAACATTGGTCACAAACTTATTTTGGTTCCACAGCAGAATATTATCTTATAAAATAAACATCAAAATAAATCCCTAATTTATATTTAGTCATCTTCTGCCTGATTATTTTATTGTTGCTGATAAATTAAGATGTTTTATCCAGTGTGTTTCCTACCTCAAAAGTAGCAGCAAAAATAATAATTTGCCATTGTGAAGACATACCCCCTTGAAGTCTTGGATCTTTTCATTGGTCTTATTTGGTCTGGCAAGATGTAAAGGAACTACAGAAAGCAGACACTAAAAGTAGAAGTAGATAATCCACTCTCTAGAGACACAAACCACTTGGAGACAATGTGGTGCTGAGAGATGAATCTTTGTTCCATTCTAAATTTCATCCCTTTACTTAATTAGCTAATGACATTGATACTGTCGCCATGTTCACCTCCTACAACCCTGCTATTCACCCTATGGCTCATTTTTCACCCTGACCCCTTGTACATCTTGCCCCAGAGTCAAACTTGGCTGCATGGAGGCAAGAGATGATGGAACTTGGCCAGTCTACTCCTGGAAGATTAATTTCAGCAATAGGAGAGGAGGGCCTGGGTTATCACTACTGCTTCCCTGTTACTTTGCAGAATAAGGTTGGAGTCACTGAAGCCCCTTTGAAATACCCAGAAAGATATTTACTATTATATCCATATTTGAAGCTGTTCTACTGGAAATCTCTATGAATAGAAAATACAATGGACAAGAATAGGCTTTATTCTCAATTTTGCCTTAGATTCTTAGAATATGCTCTTGAGGCTTCTCTGACTTTCTCCATATGGGGAGAATAATTAATGTTTCATATAAATATTGTGAGACAAATGAAATAGTATGAAAACAATGAGTCTTTCAAAAGAAAAGTGCTATTTAAATTGGAAGTATTTTTAGACTGGGATTTCTCTACTCTCACCTACTAATTGACCTAAAATCTGTTAAGAGTCTGCTTATTTATAACCTGTGAAAAATAATAATTATCAACTGGCATCTCATGATCTTCTAGCTGCTTGGAATGGAAAGAATGATACCTCATCCCCAGCAGTTAGCTGGTAGAGTCAGTGCAGCTGCTAGAGTTCTGGGCTTGGAATCATGAGAATTCATGAGAATAAGTTTAAAGCTGGCTTCAGACACATACTAACAAGTTATCTTAAGCAAATCATTTAACTTTTATCTGACTCAGTGACATCAACTATAAAATGAGGATGAAAATAGCACCTTCCTCTTAAGATTAGTGTGAAAATTAAGTGAGAGTATATTTATAAAGCATTTAGCATGGTTCCTCGAACATAGTAAGTACTTAATAAATGCTTCTTTTCCTCCCCTTTTTTCTCACTTAAATTTAATAAGAAATTTGACTAGACTGAGGAGGTGACTTCCTTTTGTTATTAGGATAGGGCTTTCTTGATTCAAAAAAAATAAATTATCCCCTCCCCACCTTAAAAAAAGAAAGCATCCTCAAACTGGTTCTCAGAATTGCTATATAACTTGGAATATAGATTTTACTTCTAACATTCTAGAGGTGGTAAAAGAGCAAGCCAAAAGATTCTAATAAGAAAAATTAAACATTTCTTGAATTGATTAGAACTAATAAGTAAGATCAAAGGACATACAAGATTTTCCCCTGAATGTTCTCATTCCTACCAATAAATCCTCTCTCATGATTTCCCATTGACCCTTCTTTATCAGCCACATGAAAGATCATAGGGGTCGATCATAAGCATAAAATGGCCATTTAATTCCATCCTATGGACACAGAAATATCTGTGTCTCTGTCTTTAGTGTCACTTTTGAGAATTATATTATTTATAAAAGCATTTTGAATTTGTATATTTATACCAAGCAAGAAATTTTATCCCCAAATCCATATGAATGCAAGCCCTCATAAATGTTCCTCTCTTTTTCTAGGTCAAAATCATCTCCATTTATTCACTGTGCTGTAGCTACCTGAGCATTCTATTGTATACTACTTAAAGAACCTGAGAAAAAATAGCCACGGAGAAAAGGAATCTGTCATAGTTCTAAATCCCTTCCTAGAGCAGTATGAGCATCTTCTTATGAGTGGGATATTCAATCTTGATGACCTTCCTCAGCCTTGAGCTTTCATACTCCAATTTAAAAAAAGCCTACATGCTCATCCCAAAAAGGATAAAGTGAAAAGCTGAAGAGCAGGAGCCAAGTCAATCTCCCAAGCCAAGCCAAACTAGCAATAGAGTATGGAATTCCAGCTGGTCTGGGTTGATGTCAACACAAGCCTAGAGCTCAAACATGAGGGCAAAGAGATCTCAATTCTCATCTTGGCTTTGCTACCAACTAATTATGTGACCCAGGGCAAGTTTCCTTTTCTCTGAGTCTCATTTATTTCCTTACCAGAAATGGTGACTGGAAGTATATATATACACACACATGTCTATACATATATATAGCATATATATATATATATGTATATATATATATGTATATGTATCTATATGTATATGTATATATATGTGTGTGTATATATGTATATGTATATATATATGTAATTATGCTAAATCCCTCTGCTAGATTGTAATCTCTATAAGGGTTGAGACTCATTCACTTTTGACTTTATATGCTAAAATAATATCTGACATTTAGTAAATATTTAACAAATGCTTGTTATGATCTTTGGCTCAAGGACTATTGTATTGGGAAATCCGTGCTGGATTAAGTTACATTGCCACTTTCATTCATTACATAAAGGCAATATGATAAAATAGATAGGATGCTAGACTGAAATCTGGGTTCAAATCTTGCATTTGATATTTATTAGCCCTTAACCTTTCTCTGGTCATACAATTCACTAGGATTTAACATATGGGTTGAGGATCAACCTGAGTTCCCCAATGATGCATTCTTTGCACTACATTGTTTTTCAAGTTTCCTAAATGTAAAAAAGGAAACATAAGCATTTTTATCCATTTTTCACAATGCTCCCTAAGCTTCTGTTATTTGAAGCAGCTAAGTAGTGCAGTAGATAGAGTGCAGGCCTGGAATCAAAACAAGATTTATCCTCCTGAGTTCTGACACTTACTAGTTGTATGGCCCTGGGCAAGTCATTTAACTTTGTTTGTTGCAATTTCTTCGTCTGTAAAATGAGCTAGAAAAGGAAATGGCAAACCTCTCCAGTGTATTTGCCAAGAAAACCCCAGAATGGGTTTACAAAGAGTCAGACATAACCAATAAAACTGAATAATAACAATAATCTATCAATATCTGCTCAGTGATAACTGAACTTCTATAGGTATGTCTAATTAATGGTTGAGGGAAGCAGGATTAATTTTTTTGATCTTCAAAAAAACATAAGAAATGTTCCTGTACATGCATTATTCAGGTGTTGTTGATATTCCTACAAATTTGAGGGTATAGAATCTAGTTATCATCTCATGGAAGTTTTATAAATAATAACAACAAAATTTAACAAAGACAACATGGAAGTCACTGCTCTGTAGCCATGCAGATGTACTGAACATGAAGCCCATTAAAAGTGCTAGGTCTTTTTCAAATTATCTCTTCCCTAGGATATCAGTACAGGACAGTTAGGTGGATGAAGTGGAAAGAGTGACAGGCCTAGAGTCAGAAAGACTTGAGTTCAATATAGTCTAAGACATTTAACCAGCTGTGTGATCCTGTACAAGTATAAGTACTTAATCTTATTTGTCTCAATTTCCTCATCTGTAAAATAATCTGGAAAAGGAAATAGCAAATCATTCCAACCAGTTGATGTCAGAGTCAAACATGCCTGAAAAATGACTGAACAAAAGGATATCACTCTTAATATATATATATATATATATATATATATATATATATATATATATATATATATATATATATATATATATATATACATATATACATATATATGTATGTGTGTATGTATGTATGTATGTATACAGACACACACACACACAATTGTTGTTTGGTTATTTTTTTTGTTTGCTTGGTTTTTTTTCAACCAAGTGTCAATATTACCTATATTACATTATTGGCTCCTTACAACAATCCTGTGAGATATATAGGATATGTGTTATTATCTCCATTTTATAGATGAGGAAACTAAGGGCCAAAGAAGTGAAATAATTTATCCTGGATTGCATATCTGACTCCACCAACTACAAGTTTATAGTTCTTTTCCCACTATTTGGCTAAATTATTAGCAAGATCATTAAAGAGCCTAAATATCTCCTCCATAACAGTTTTAGGAATCCTCATATCACTTTTGAATGGTTTCTAGTTCCCTCTGAAATTCTCATCAGTCAGGACTGCTTATGGTTTCTAACTGCTGGAACAGAGCAACCATAAATTTCCTCATTTTCATAGCAAAATTTCTTTCAGAAGCAAAAAAAATGAGGGAAGCAAACATTGTGACTTCATAAGCATAAAAGGGTACATTTAAAACAATGATTTGATCTCATTTGCATGAACTGATATCTCTTTTTTCTCCAGAATTTCCCCCTTATGATTCACTTTCATTTTTGTCAATCTCCCAATAATTCCATTACATAATAATAAATAATAATAATAATAATAATAATAATAATAATTTAATGTAAAATTAAGCATTATATCTAACTCACTTTTCATGTACCTCTATAGTTCACTTGTCACAATTTCTTAATCAACCATTGTTCCTTTCAGGAATATCTCATGACATATTTGTACTGGTCATCAAACAACTATAAAACATTTGGTCCTCAATGGTACTTCTCAAAAATCTAATCTTCCTTTAAGTTCTAGCTTTGTTTCCATCCTTCCTCCTTCAGGTTGTTAGTGTTCTTTCACTGTTAATTATATTATACTCATTTATCCATGTATGGTGTCTCATCTCTATTTTCTGGAGAATAAAAAACTCCCTGAGGGCAAGTATTGTTTCAATTTTTTCTTTTATACCTTCAGCATCTAGTCTAGTATTTTGCACATAGTATGTACTTAATAAATATTTGTTGAATGTAAGTGGAAAAAAGCCTAAATTTTATAATTATAATGAATTACTTTAGCCCCAAAGGAGATATATAAGAATGTACCTTTCTCCCTTACTTGAGACTATAGCTATAAAATATTGAATATAGTGATAAAGCTAATGTGTTGACTAATTATTCTGAATTTCTTTTTTTCTTCCTTTTTTATTTTTTGATATGAGATAGTTGTGGATGGGGAGAGAGAAAGGATACTTTGGAAAATGAAAGTCTAAAATCAAACTCTATTAATACTTTTTAAAAATTAAATGGTGAATTTGAATGAATATTAAAAATACATACTTAGAATCAGCCTTCCTTGAGAAAGAAATTGGTGAGACTTCATTGGGGGAAAAAAGTTCATCCATTAAATTACAGTGGATCATATTTTAAATTTATGCAGTTTGAAACTTCTCTGGGTGAATGGATCATGCCTCCAGCTTGAACTGCCCTTATCCTGCCAAACCATTCACAGCTGGTAAACTGGTAAATTAAATTCATTCTCAGCATCTCCTAGAGACCTACGACCAATTCTGCAGTTCAGAATGAATAGTTAACTCCATATTCAAATGATCCCACATGAGATAAATTCTCCTTCTTTTTTTTTTAACTTGGAGAATTTAATTTGGGGTTTTAACAAGAAATTCTGATAACTAGGCATCATATCGGATTAATGCACCATTGTTTCCTTCAAATTAAATTAATATGGTGCAGAATAACTCAGTTGCATGTGAATGGCAGGTTCCTGAGTTCAGCTAATCTGTCTTTAAGAAACCCTAAATGAAAAGAGGAAAAACACAAGACTGGAATAATTGTATATTTTCTCTTTTAGAATGGTTTTCCATTTTCTATTATCACACAGTACATTAATTAGCAAAACTATAGTCCATAAGCCAGATAATTTCAATTCTTTATAGCCTGAAATGCACTAGACCATCACATTTCTTTTTTTCCACTTTAATATTTTAAAGAGAGAAAAGAAGAATTGAGGAGAGAAATTGAGCTCTCTGCATTTTATTTTCTTCATCTATATAATGAAGGGAATGGGTAAGATGTCATCTAAAGTTCCTTCCAGTTCATATAGTCTATGAATCTATGAAAACATCCTGAAATATCCACATGTAATTGATTACTTTTCACCTCCAAGACAGATTTCTCCCAACGTTCTAAGATTTATATCATATATATTCCCTTTTGATTATTTGCCATTTTACTTTTCAAAAAACATTTAAAATATACTGTCTTTTATTATGCTTGATGAACATGTTTTAAGTATCTGCTATGTACAAGACACCGTGAAAGACACTGGGGAAGCAAAAATGAATGAATCCTTGACCTCAAGATACTTCCTTATGAGAATTCATAAGTGAATAGAAGATAATTTGAGGGACAAAAGGGAATAGCTATTGGTAGGAAAAGAAAAACCTTCCTATAAGAGGTGGTAAATAAAATGAGTCTTGAAAACATTCTAAGGATTCCAAGAAGTAAAGTCGAGGAAGAAAGATTTTGTGTACCAGATTTTATGTATAAGTTCTTATGTACAGTGAAATGCCAACTTCAGGGACCAGGAACTAAGTCAGTTCAAATAGAATGCTGAATTCATGAGACAGAGTCTGAAAAAGCTGACTTTTAAGTGCTATGTGATGGTCTACCTGGTGGACAAAAAGGGATTGTTAGAGTCCCAGAGTCAAGTGATTATGCTTGAGGAAAATTATTTCACTGACTGGGTAGAGAATACATTGGAAAGAAAGAAATTGGATGCTAGGAAACTAATTATAAGTGCATTATAATAGTCTAAGATGATGACAGCCTCAACTAGGGCAATAACCTTGTTAATAGAGAAAATAAGATAAACTGGACAGATGTGATAGAGATCAAACTGACAAGACTTGGTGATTGATTACATATAAGATTAAGAAGAAGAAATAATTGGAGATGACTCCAAGGTATGAACCTGGGAGACTAGAAGAACAATAGCACCCTCTTCCTGATTAGTGAAGTTTGTAGGATAAGTAAGATTGATAATATGTTGAGTTTGAAATATCTACGGAACAATCCATATGCAAATTTCCAACAGACAATTAGTAATGAAAAACGGGAAGTCAGGAAAAATATTAGGAAGCATTATCATAGAGGTGACAATTGAACCTAGATAGTTGATGAAATCACCAAAAGAGAGAGAGATTGTAAAGAGACAGGAGAAGACCCAGGACAGAAATTTGGGGAATGTCCACAGCTAAGAGTGGGAAATAGAAGGTATTTTAGCAAATGAGACTAAAAAAGAATGGTCACAGAAGTAGGAAGAAAACCAGCAGGGGGAAGCTGAGAAAGGAAAAAAGCTGAAGATGTAGTCAAAATTTTCCAAAGATGAAATCAAGAAGGATAAGAAGTGAGAAAAGGCTACTAGATTTATGAGTTTGAATATAGTTGATAATCTTAGAGACGATGGTTTCTGTCAGAAAGTTAGCTTTAAGTTTGTTTAGAAAATCGAAGTAGAAACAGTAAGTTTAGATGAGTTTTTCTAGGAGTTTGGCAGTGGAAAAATATATATAAAATGTTACTTGGAGAATAATTAAAGCAGACACATCCTTAATACTCCTCCCATCTTTTTTTCCTATGCCCATTAATACTAGTGAAGATTTTAAATATTTTTTCTTTCCCAATATTCATAGCTATTCCCAAAAGATGGTAACAGGAATTTTATAAAATCTCTGACAGAAAATTTTCTCAGAAAGCCTGTTGTGGCACAAAGTGCATGAATTCTTGAATTCTACCACTATACCCATGAGTTCTATAGAATTTTAAGTTCATGAAAAACCACAGCTACCATCAAGTAGTTGTTCAGCCCTTTATAAGCAATGACTTGAGTGAGATATGTGTCCAATAACCTTAAAGTTTAACCGTAATAATAGCTCAATTCTACATCATGTTTTAAGATTTAAAAAGCACCTTCCCTGCAGACAACTTTATAAAAGCAAAGGCAAGTATTATTAATTGGACAGATCCTCTGATATCATCAATAATAGTCAATAAATATTTATTAATGGCATTTACTATGTGCCAGGCAGTATGCTAAGAACTAGGGATGCAAAGAAAAGCAAATTATGGATGGATGAGATCCTGCTCTAAATAGTGACATGTAAATAACTATATACAAATGGATGATTTATGCAAGATAAATTGAAGATAATCAATAAAAGGAAAGCATTAGCATTAAAAGGAATTGGGAAAGGTTTCTTATAGAAAGTAAAATTTTATGTGATGTTTAAAAGATGTCAGAAGGCAAAGATGAAAATGAGGAAAAAAATCAGGAATGGTTTTAACTTGGTAAGAAGTAGATCCACTTTTTATGTGAGATGAAGTGATAGAAGAGATAGTAGCAAAAGACAACTGAGTGACAGGAGATAAGGAGGAGGAAGAAGAGGTTCTGGGCCTATGATCTTTTTTTTTCAGTGAAATATGGAGCAAGCTTCTCAGCTGAGATGGAAAGGGAAAGGGAAACCACTGGAAGTTTTGGGAAAGTTATTGTGGTGAGTGGGATAGCAAGTCAATTAGGAAGGTGCAAAAAAATTGCCTGTTGCAACATGGGATTATTTAACATCACTTTTTGGAGTAACTAGTAATTTTCTTTTTATTTTCCTCTTGTTCTGTAACTTATTATTATAGAGAGTGTCCTGAGCCAATGACAGGTTAAAAAACTTTCTAATGAATTAGAGGTGTGACTTGAATCTGGGTCTCTATACTCAGAAGGCAGAGGGGAGTGAGGCAAATGGACATGGGTACAGCAGGGGAAAATAAAAAGAATTGGGAGTAAGAGGTTTGAGGAGCAGTAAGTCTATCAGTGTCCCTGCATGGCAGAGTATGTGGAATCCTCCAGCAAAGCAAATTGGAAACCTAGATAGGAACCAGGTTACGAAGGCTTTGAATGCCAAGAGAGGATATTACATTTGATCCTAGAAGTAACAGGGAATCCCTGAAGTTTAATAAATAAGGGAATGAAATAGTCACATCCACAGTTTAGGAAGATCAATTAGACATCTTAGTGGAAGGCAGACTGCTGTAACAAGCCATAATCTGGGGAGACCAACCAGAGTCTACCACAATAGTCTAGTAGTGAGGGATGAGGCAGAGAGCTACCAGGATCAGAGTTAGTTAGGGAATACAAACAAGTAAGTAATTGTATTTAATAGCTCTAATTTGTGTGCATATTTAAAGCAGTAAGATGAATTCTGGGTCCTCTGAACTGATAATCACAGATCGAAGTTTGAGAACTCTGGGGGACTTTGAGACCAATTTTTAATATGCTGAAGCCCAAAAAGTTAAAACAATTTGTTTAAGATCATCTAAGCAATAAGTTCAAAAGTCAGTCCTTGGTTCCTCTTACTGAAAAATCCCCATTCTTTCTTCTGCACCATTCAGACAAGTTTTATCTACCCCTCTCTTTTCTCTACATTTCAATATCAATTGCATTCTGAGACCTTCATTTCCCAGATCAACCATCATTCCCTTTAGTGTGGCTGATTATACCTAGATGTTAGGAGAAAAATCTAATTACATTAATTTCCCCCTCAATTGAAAATATTTTTACAGTTAAAGGCTATGATAAAGGTCTCATTTCCAAAATATATAGAGAACTGACCCTAATTTATTAGAAATCAAACCATTCTCCAATTGATAAATGGTCAAAGGATATGAACAGACAATTTTCAAATGATGAAATTGAAACTATTTCCACTCATATGAAAGAGTGTTCCAAATCACTATTGATCAGAGAAATTCAAATTAAGACAACTCTGAGATGTCATTACACACCTGTCAGATTGGTTAAGATGACAGAAAAAGATAATGATGAAGTTGAAGGGGATGTGGGAAAACTGGGACACTGATGCATTGTTGGTGGAGTTGTGAAAGAATCCAGCCATTCTGGAGAGCAATCTGGAATTATGCCCAAAAAGTCATCAAACTGTGCATACCCTTTGATCCAGCAGTGCTACTACTGGGCTTATATCCCAAAGAAATACTAAAAAGGGGAAAGGGATCTGTATGTGCCAAAATGATTGTGGCAGCCCTTTTTATAGTGGCTAGAAACTGGGAAGTGAATGGATGCCCATAAATTGGAGAATTGGGTAAATTATGGTATATGAATGTTATGGAATATTATTGTTCTGTAAGACATGACCAGCAGGATGAATACAGAGAGATTTGGAGATACACTTACATGAACTGATGCTGAGTGAAATGAGCAGAACCAGGAGATCACTGTACACTTCAACAACAATACTGTATGAAGATGTATTCTGATGGAAGTGGATATCTTCAACATAAAGAAGATCCAACTCACTTGGACAGAAACACCTACACCCAGAGAAGGAACACTGGGAATTGAATGTAAACTATTAACACTACTATCTTCCTACCCAGGTTACTTATACCTTCGGAATCAAATTCTTAACATGCAACAAGAAAATTGGATTTACACACATATATTGTATCTAGGTTATACTGTAACATATTTAATATGTATGGGATTGCCTGTCATCTAGGGGAGGGAGTAGAGGGAAGGAAAGGAAAATTTGGAAAAATGAATACATGGGATAATGTTATAAAAAATAGTCATGCATATGTACTGTCAAAAAAATTATAATTATAAAATTAATAAAAAGAGAGAAAAAAAAGAAAAAAATTCCCCCTCAATTTATTTACATTTTTAAAAGATAGTGCTCATTGACTGAAAAGAAGTCCAAGATTCTTTCCAATAGCCAGCCAAGCTGACCTGGGAATCTTCTAGAATCAGACTCCTTAAATATCTCTTACTTGTAAAGTTTCTTCTCTCCTTCTAATTCTGAATCAACTGCTTCTTCAAAAGTTCTCATGGCAGCAGAAACTTTAGCATTCAGTAGTGAATGTGAGTGGTTTTTCAGTCATACAGGTATTTTGACAAAATGCCTTGGCCTTTACAGCCCATATAATGTAGGCGTTATCCCCTCCTCTTTCCACAGACACCCTTCTCCTCTCTCTATTAAAATATATGACATATGACCCATTGAATGGATTTTTTGATGGAGAATACCCATTTGTAAGTCATAGATTAACTATACAATAAAATACAGCTGTCCCTAAAATGACATTAAATAGAATTGAAATTATCCTTGATTATTCAGGATTTTGACTGTCAAGACTTTGTTATGCCTGAGTATCATCAATATAATGTTCATCAATTACTATTACCTAGAACTAGCAAAAGAAATATCTGTTTAAGTTTTAAATTGTTTTAGATTCTAGATAAATGGGAGTTAATACTATTAATTTTATTGACTGATTGCTAAGAATAATATAATATTTATGTTAATTAGTATTCAATATTAATGACACAATAGGAATACTTAAAAATTCTTAGGAGTGGAGAATTATTACACTATCAGTTACTACAGAAAGCCAGGGAATCACCTTTTGGGAAATACCTTAGAAAGAAGAGAGGTACTATCCATAGGGAATTACTATCCATAGGGAATTATTTGGCCCTAAAGAAAAACAAAGGCATGGACTAAGTGACTTTTGGAGACACTTTCCTATAAAATGATTTCTTGATTTCAAATACTTTTAATAGAAAAACATTGTCAATCTTATTTTCAGCAGATTCCTTAGGGCCCAAACAAATAGAAACAATTTTTCAAAGACAAGACACTGCCTACAAGGATGATCTGAATATAATTCAAGGCTCATTTGGTTTCTCTGAACCTCAACATTCTCATATAAAAATGGGCATGATAATAGTGCCTATTTCACAATGCTATTGTGAAGGGAACTTTGTAAACTTTAAAAGACCATTTAAATGTTAAGTAGTAGGCATTTTTCCTTTTCCCACCCACGCCTGAAGTCACATCAAAAAATGTCATTGCTCTAAAACTGATGAATTATCATGACCTTCAGAAAATCTACGCCTCGTTTCCCTCATCTTTAAAATGGGCTAATACTTGACCTATCACTTCACAAGGTTCTTGTGAGAAAAATGCTTTCTAAGCCTAAGAGCATCATAGACATGTATGCTATTATTAGTAATAAGAATGACCAAAATTGCTCTTTCAGAAGCTAACATTAAAGATTTTTCCTTAGTACCCTCACAGTTTTCTCTCTAGTAGTAAGAGCCCATTGAGGAGATAAAACTAAGAGATGAGCAAAAACCATATTAACTTGTCTCTTCCGGTCTTTTGACTTTTCAGGCATAATTTGTTCTCCTGAAAGAGAATCCAACCTCTGAATTTGTTAATCCATTCCTGATGACAAAAAAAAAAAAACCTTTGGGAGGGGAATCTTATTTTATATTTATTTCTTCCAAAGAATTCTGGTTGTTTCATTATTACTGCCTTGCTAGCTGACATTTTGTCACTGTGACTTAGAGAGCAGATATATAATTCTAGATGATTATACCAAGCCCTTTTTTTTTCTAGAGGGAAATAATGGAAGAAGGAGAGAAAGGATATGGAAATATAGTTAAAATCTTTGTATAAGTCTCAAAGTACACATCCTGACACCAAAGCAATTCTGCCAACCCCTCTATTTAGTGCTATCTGACCCCTTTGTGATTGATCAAGTCAAATTAACAAGCATTTTTTTAAGAACCTACTATGTGCCAGGCTTTATGCCAAGAGATACAAGAAAGCCAAAAACAACTTTGCCTTTAAATAATTCAAAGTCTAATGGCAATAGGGAATTGAGGGAAAGGAAAGAGATGACATGCAGACAACTATCTATAAACATGATATATAATGATAAATTGAACATTATCTCAGAGAGAAGGTACTTGCAGTGAGAAAAATAGGAAAGGTTTCTTCCAGAAAACAAGATTTTAGCAGAGATTTGAAGAAAATAAGGAACATCTACAAAGCAGGAACAAAATCATAAGAGTAAACTCCGAGCATGGGAGACTGAGAATAAAAATACATAGAGCTGGGAGATGGTATGTCTTATGTGAAAAAGACCAAAGAGGTCAAACTCATGGATCTTAGAGCACAGGAAATGGATTAAGGTGCAAGCTGACTGAAAAGTTCAGAAGAAGTCAGGTAATGAAGAGCTTTAAAAACCAAGCAGAGGATCAGTATAGTCACTGGTTATTTGGTTGCCTATTTAATCTACTTTGCTACTTTTATAAAAGCTAGAGTTGTGTTTTCTATTTTAGAATAAAATCACACAGCCCCTTATAGTTTCAGTGTAAGGTCATTTTGTAGTCAGGTAGTCAGGTTCCAACTTCCTGGGCTATTATCATATGGATGCTTCCATTTTCAAGGGCCAGACCAGACCCCCAAGGATGCTGCCATGATAGGAAAAAGGGAATGCTTCTCTAGATCCCTTTCACATAGGTGAGTTTTATCAGTAGTTTATATGCTGTTTGCAAAGCCTGATGCCATAGTAGAGATAACAATGGCTTTCTTTCTGTTTATTGAGACTCAGAACCATACTAACAGTTAAGGAATCTTAAAAATGGAGACACTGATGAAGTCATTCAATAGAACTAAAGAGTTGTCAGCCCAAATCCCTTTGCTGTTTTCACAGCCAAACTGCAAACATGAAGTCTACTCACACTGCTCTTCCCACTCACGCTCCTCCTTTTCACTGGCTTGGCTCTGCTGCTGGGCTTGCTTCAAGGTCCAGTATAACTCTTTGGCTCTCAGCTCTTCCTGAAGGCGAATCTGCATTTCTCCCCTTTTCCTCTCCTCCTCTTCTTTTCTCTAAAATGGGATATATTGAGAAAGATGTCATATACTTTACTAAAGAGAAGAAAATGGGTTTCTATGGGAAAGGGGAGGGAGGTCTATAACATGAGCTCTGAGGGCCAAGGCATTTTGTCAAAACACCTGCATAACTGTCCAGGCAAACCCACTTCCAGTCATGTCTGTGCTCCCACTAACCACAAATCAGCAATGTTCCCAAGAACAAATTCAGCCTGACGAACTATTCGGCTGGGAAGCCTTGTGGAAAGAATATGATTTGTATCCGTGAACATCTCCCCAGTACTAAGTTGTTCCAGTACAAAATGCTAACAGAAGCAAAACAACAGATTTATTTCCTTTTCAGTGGCCCTAACAAGATTTGATTTAGTTGGTAACATTTTTTAGAATATAGACTATCTTCCAATTCAAAGATACATTTTCTAAACAACTAAAAAGGATCCAAGCTATCTAGAGAAGTCAAGTAGTATTCTTCAGAGGGTAATGTGTCTACCTTATTTCTTTCAGTGGATTATGACAATCTAATTCTGTACTACCTTTTCCCCAAGAGATTAGATTGTATGTGGATCTTCCTGCCTTCAACAATCCATTTTAAATTTCATTAAATAGTATGCAAAAAATGGGGATTTTACTCACTAATTTTTTTAATAACCAAAAATGAGATTACAATACAGAATCTCAGAAGTCCTGGAAAAAAACCTATGGGGGATGCTCTCCTGCTCTGAAAACACCTCCAAACATAAGCCTTTCCAATCCAATAGGGAATATACCAAGGTATTTGTTGATTGATGGCACACTCATAATAGAGGCAAACTCTTACTGAAGGCTCTGACATGGATCCCAATCTCTGTTCTTCACTCATAGGCAACTTCTGAATAAAGATTAAAAACCCTTCAAGTAGTATTTGAAAATAATGTCTTATCAATAGGAAAGTTACATTAGTATTTCAGTTAAAGCAGTATTGTATCTACATTAATCCCTCATTAGGCTATTCCCAGTAATGCTCTGGTAATGAATCCATGATGAATTATTAGAAGTAGATAAATGGTACAAGTCACTATTGATATAGAGATACTCTTGCTATTTTTTTTTCATGTATCTATGTGGTGAAATAAATTTTGCACTTAAGAGAGAAATATGTAGGAAAGAATGTAGCTTCTGAAGCAAGCACAGTTTGATATAAATTAATGAATTTCTGAAGCAAGCATGGCCTGTTAGAAAGACCCAAGAACTTGAAGTCAGAAGAGTTTGATTCTAATCTCAATTCTGCTACTTGATCTGTGACCTTGAACAAGTCATTTTGTCTCTGAGGCCCTAAGTCTTCAATGTGGTACAGTAAAAAGATTATTAAAGATGGAATCAAAGGTTTTAGATTCAAATCCCAGCCCTGTTACCTGTATAACCTTGGTCAAGTCACCTAATCTTTAGATCTTCATCAGAAAAGAGAAAAGCTTAATAATCTCTGAGGGCCCTCCCAATTAGATATAATATTTCTTGTAGTTTTAACATTCATTAAATTTGATTCTCAGTCTTTTTCCACTTAAAAATAGCTATTTAGATACATTTTTAAAAATCACACAGGGACCTACTTAAGTCTCAATGTTCTCTGACCACCCTTGCCCTCACTGATCACTCAATTAAGCTTAATAATCATTTATTAAATGATTACTATATGCGGAGCAATGTGGTAGGAATAAAGAATACAAAAACAAGAAAAAAATTCTTCCCACAATCAAAGAGTTTGACTAGATCTGTATCCCAAAGAAGCCATAAAAAGGGGGAAAATATATATGTAAAAAATGTTTATATCAGCTTTTTTGTGGTGGCAAGAATTGGAAAATGAGTATAATCATGTCCATCATTGAGGAATAACTGAATAAGTTATGATATATGAAAGTAATATAATATTATCATTCTATAAGAAATAATGTGCAGGCTCATTTCAGAAAAGCCTGGAAAGACTTATATGAACAGATATTAAATGAAGTGAATAAAACCAGGAGAATATTGTACACAGAAATAGCAAAATTACATGATGATCAACTATGATGGAAGTGGCTTTTCTCAGCAATAGAAAATGCCATCTCCATCCAGAGAGAGAACTATGGAAACTTAATGTGGATCGAAGGATACTATTTTCACCTTTTTTGTTTGCTTGTTTTTTTTTCTTTCTAATGTTTTTTCCCTTTTGTTCCAATTTTTCTTTTACAACTAATATGGTAATATGTTTTAAATTGCTGTACATGTATAACCTCCATCAGAATGCCTGCTGTCTTGGAGAGAGAAGATAAGAGAGTGAGAAAAACTTTTAAAGTCAAAAATCTTACCAAAATGAATGTTGGAAACTATTTTTATGTATAATTGGGAAAAAAATAAAATGCCATTGAAATTTTTTTTAAAAAATCAAAGAGCTTACATTACATCAAGGGAAAACATGAGTGGTTTAAAAGTTGTGGTTGAGGTGAGCTTCACAATAAGGCTGTAATGTAGGTACACAATAAGACTGTAAGGCAGGTACTACAATGTGCATTTTACAGATGAGGAAATCAGTCTAGAGAGCAAACGTAATCTACCCATGGTCATAGAGTGTAAGTAATAGAGGGGGGACTTGAATCCAAGTCTCTCTGACTTTGATTGAAAAACACTAACCATGCTTTCTCACTACTTCCCCTTGAACACGTTTATACAACTCATTAGGCACTTGTTTTGTGATATCTACTGTACTATGGTCTCATATTTCAGGTATGCATTCTTATTCAACATTGTGTGTGAGTTTATGTTTGCGTGTCTAATTGCTCTAAAAAGATCACAAGCCCTTTGAGAGCAGGGACTGTTTTATATTTTCTCATGTCCCCTAAAGTGCCTTCTACATTGCTAAGAAATAAAAACCATTTAATAAATATATTGAATTAATTTAAAATTAGTTAACTGAAAAATAAAAGGTTCAAATATCAATTTCTTCAAGTTTCTGATGGACGTATGACTCTGATATGAACAATGAGCAATTCTCAATAGACTAGTCTAACCTATACAGGAATGTGAATTTAAGAAAAAAAGGAAGTCATGAAAGTGCCTTGGTAATCTATCAAAAATTATCCACTAGCATGGAGACATTTCTCAGGCTCTCCTCCATCTCTGACAATTTTGTCTGATTCACTTGTCTTTTTTTCTACAAAAATTCCAGAATCTAAAAGGAATCATCATAGGAATCTTTTAAAGAATGAATATGAAAGCATTATGTAGGCATGTGTAGACACATGTGCTCCCAGCCCATTTTTCTCTGGAAATTGACCATTTCCAGTTGAAAAAAATCTATACATATATATGCATACTTTATACACCCACACACAGACACGTGTGTGTATATAAAAGATTTTCTTCAATTCAGACCATAAAACAAATTCCACAGCCTTCAGTTGATATTTAGAATTCTTAGCTTTGTTTTAAATTAATCTTTCTGCAATTTGGTGCTGCTTTTTAGAATTAATACCTTGGCACAGAGGAAAAGGGAAAGGAAGGTGAATTTTTGAGGCAAAGATGGAGGGGGAGATTGACTTATTATTCTCCTAGGGATGTAGTCAAGATTTTCAACTGGACATGCCCCACTTTTCTATTAAGCCTCCTTGAGAGCTCTCTCATTTCCATATACCTAATGGATCCCCTTAGGAATCCATTATTCCTTTCCTTTTAATCATTGGCCTATTTTGTTGGTAGTAACCAAATGGCTTCAAGATGATTTTCTGAAAGGTTTTTTAAAAGTATATAAGGTGAAAAGATTACTTTCAGCAAGTGTTGATTGATGATGATAAAGTCCTCCCAATATTTTTGTTCAAGGTTGAAAAAAGATCAAGCCAAGTCCGTTTACTACCCCAGTGACCCATCACTTAAAAAAAGGTCCTCATTCAAAATTTGGCCCAACATCAAGTACAATGGGTGAAAGAAATTAATCTAGAATGACTTTAGCTATTTTTCCTGTATTCAGTAAAACATCTTGTATTCATTCTCTCTCAAGGCTTTGTATTAAGCCAATCAATAATCACTCATTAAATGCCTATCATGTGCCAAGAATAGTGCTAGGCTCTAGAAATACGTGGAAGATAAATACAAAATCGTTTCATGGGTCCTAGTACCTGAGGGGCCATGAAAGTGGTTGCCCTTAAACTGAGCTCTGAATGGAGGTAAGGAGTCTAAGAGGCATATGTGCATTACAGATATGGAAGACAAGCAATACAAAAGCACTCAGATCAGAAGTGGAATGTGATGTACAAGGAGCAATGACTGATTCATTCTGGATAGTATATAGCATGCATTCAGAGGGTATCAAAAAGAAACCTAGAAAGATGGAATGGAGTCAGAATTTATTTGCCATGGAATTTAACCTTATAAGGACAAAGACTTAGTGTGTACAATGCCTGACACATAGTGGGTATTTTCAAATTTTTAATTTTTAATTTATTATTAATTTTAATTTATGAAATAAAAAAATCATTTCCATAACATAGCAAAATAAAAAGACGATTGCACATGAAACTGCAAATCTATCATGTACAACTTGCTATTTAATAAATTTATCATGCACATTTCTTATTTATTCTTTCTCCCCCCCTTAGAGATGACTACCATGAGACATAAATATGTGTGTGTATAAAAATCATTGTATACATACTTTAAAAAGTTTTAAATTGAATTAATCAGGTTGGTATTTCTCCACTGATGAGTTTTTTTTTCATAACCTGTTAGACCTTCACTATGAGTTGCAGTAGCTTAAAAATTCATCACTTTATATATAGCCAAAGGGGTGTTGAACCTCTCTGAAATTATTCTCAAGTGATAGAAAAACAGTGGAGACAGTTTCAAATTAGAAATATTTTAACTTGGCCAGATATTCTACAGCATAATATGTGGACCATAAACCTGATATTTGGGAATTATATTTGTGTGTATGTGTATATTTACATATACACATACATACAAATATACATATGATTGCATGCATGTATATACATAACTATTGTAATATTAATTTCCTTTTTAATCGTATGTATTGTATTTGATGCATTTAAAAACATTATTCCACTGAGGGTGGGGGTCCATATACTTTTACCATTATGCCTAAGGGATCTGTGACATAAAAAAGGTTAAGACCCCCCGCAATGTACATCTTGTGCTTTTTCTGGCCCTACTTTGAAGATCCCAGAGTGACCTCCACACCTCAATGAAACATCAAAGAGGTATTTTAATGGATATCTTCTACGTTAACTTTTAGAAAGCAGATTTTTTTATTCAAAAAGATTTCAGCAGGTTCTCAAGAATAAGGGGGCACTAGTCCCATGTTCTTCAGAACTTTTTAGTTAGAATTATATACAGTTTCAGTTATACTCTCTGAACCACATGTGGATATTTATCCAGTACACAGTCTCTCATGTTGTTTTCAACCTCTAAACCTAGAAAGTTGCCTTGGTTTGCAAAAAAAAGGAAGTATGGAGTCAGAATGGCCAACCAAATCCATTTTATCATAGGCCTGACAGCTGGCCTTGTTCATCCTTGAGCTCGTGATTCTGATCCATGATTCAGATATAATGATTCCACTAATGCCTATCATTAATCCCAATCTAAAACTGATAATGATGTCTTGTTCCTGGGATCTTCAAAAGGTAATCTGATGACCCATTAGGGAAGAGAACTTTTCCCAAGCTGATTTTCCTGCATGCAATATGTTTAGAAGAGAAAGATCTAGCAGTTCTTGTTAATTGTTCACTTGTTTGTTATCTCCTTCATATTATTCTAAGTAAAAGGGGAGCACGTATGAGAATACATACTCGTGTCAATTTTGGGGGGGAATTGCAATCTCACACATTGCCTAGGGGCCTATGAATGAGTTAGATGGTGATCTGAAATAGAGCTGAAACATTAGATTGGATCTAAACCACAATGGGCTTTGAATGCCATGTTAAAGAGTAAGTATTTTACCCTAAAGATAATACAGAGCCGCTGAAAATTCTTGAGTAAGAAAGTGACATATAGAAAGAGGAAAAAGATTTGTCATTTAGGAAGATTCCATGGCAAAACATTTAATTTCTCATGACATTCAGAACATATAATATTCTTCACAGAGTAGGCAGTTTTAACATTGAACTAAAAATTTCCTGGGCCTCAAATGAGAGATGTCACACACTATCTCCAGTATTTTTTTACTGCCATTTCACTTTTAAATGGTCTTTTCTCTACCTATAAGTTTCTTTTTTTACCTTTTTAGTTTCTTAATACATGTTGGTATAGAAGAGTGAGTTCTATTCCAAGAACCTGAAGAATTAATACAATGGGAGAGGGGAGAACCATGAGTATGATGCAACATGAGTTTATCACTAAGTTGTGATGGAAGATCAGAAGAAAGATTGAAAAATTTTGTCTTTTCACATACTCAAAGATGAAGATCATTTCTTAAAGTAAATTGTCATTTATTAGAGACATTAGTTGTGGTAGGGCAGCTAAGTGGTACAATGAATAGAATGCCAGTTCTGAAGTCAAAAAGATTCATTTTCCTATTTGACCCAAGACTCTCACTAGCTGTGTGACCCTAAACAAGTTACTTAACCCTGTTTGCCTCAATTTGCTCCTCTGTAAAAATGAGCTGAAAAATGATATGGCAAACCACTCCAGCATCTCTGCCAAGAAAACGCCAAATGGGGTCACAAAGGATCAGATATAATTGAACAACAAAGATTGAATGGAGAAAATGCTTATTTATTTTATAAATTCTTTTATTGGTAGAAGAAGAAATTTCAACAGTTGCCTGAATTTTTCAGAGAAAAAATCCTCAATCCTATCTCCCTCGTCCTAGAATGATGAATCTGCTGGAGTACAATTAAAAGATTGAAAAAAAAGTTTAAAAACTGAAGGATTATTATTCTGCTTTGGGCTGAGCTTATTAGTGAGTAGCATGAACTCACCTATCTAATGGCTCTAGATCATTCTTCATATCTCACCTAATCATCCATCAAAAATCATAGGCCCCACCTGCGCTTCTTGCCATCTACCCTTACTCCCAGGCACATATTCTCCTCCCCCCAACTCTATAACTACTCTTCCATTTTCCAGTCCTTAGTCTGGAAATGATACTCCAATCAGCTTGTCCAATCCAATCCAATATACCATGGCTGATAAAAGTGCATGACAATCTGCTTTATTACTCTACTAGCAATCCCTGAGACTCCCGAGAGCAAAATCATCTTTCCTGGTTATCATTCCCATATATATGCTATCTTCCCATCATTACTATCACCATCATCATCATCATTATCACCATAACCTCTATATTGTGTTTTAATGTTTGCAATGTGTTTTACATATATTAGCTCTTTTGGTCCTCTCAACTACCCTATAAAATAGCTGCCATTATTATACTCATTTTCCAGATGAGGAAAATGAGATTTAAGAGAGGTTAAGTTAATTTGCCCAGTCCCACAATTAGTAATTGCCTGTATCAGCTCTTATTTGCTTTTGCATTTGTCTCTTTATCACCTATATAATTTCTGGAACAAAATAAACACTTAAGAAATGTTTCTTCATTCATTCATTTTATTTTGAGAAATTGATAAGAATCCAAAATGAACTCATAATAGCAGTAGAAATTCAACTGGCCAAATACTTGAGATTGAATATGTCCTTGTAATGGGACAAGCATAGAAAGAAAGCATATGTAATACTGTCAAAATAGTAGATTCCCACTTCCTTAACTTAGCCAATCAATATTATTATAATTATAACTGTTTTACCCAAGTAGGAGAGAGGCTATCAAAGAAGAATTATTATTATACATATTAAAATGATTATCAAGTATAATATTAATTGCAGCATTCACTAATAATATCTCCTTTCTTATTCCTACTAATAATTTTTAAAACTATTAATATCTAAGCCAACATGAATGTTCAATTTAATTGACCTTTTCCATCTTCAGGAAAATCCTGAGAAGATGAAGAATTGGACACCTTTTCCACATGAGTCCAGAAGACCTTCTAGGACCAGGGCATTTCTACTGGCTGCTCAGCTAATCTAATCTGTCTCATTCTGATAACTCATCAGTAATTTCACATCAAATATGATCCACAAAGGACATGCATCTCCCTACTGCCAATAGAAAATATCATTGAGCTGGAGGTGACTCCTTGTCAGATTTCCACTAGGAACCTGGACCCCTAACATCCCAGAAACTGAAGAGAAAAGGCCTAATTAGGAGAAGGCAGTTCATGTGCTTAGCTATACAAAGCTGGGTCTCCAGATTAGTAGCTAATTGCCCCAATACCAAACAGTCATCACAGTTATAGACACATCTTAAATGTAGCAGATTAAAAAATTATTACCCAAGGTGCATTTTAGAACTTTTTTTTTTTCCCTGAGGCTGGGGTTGAGTGACTTGCCCAGGGTCACACAGCTAGGAAGTGTTAATTTCTGAGACCAGATTTGAACTCCGGTCCTCCTGAATTCAGGGCTGGTGCTCTATCCACTGCGCCACCTAGCTGCCCCCAATTTAGCACTTTTAAGAGGAAAAAGCCTAATTCTGTATATTGCCAGGTCTCTTTTTTGTAATTGAAACCAGACCACTGGAACTAACCTCAATGACATTCAGGAGAGCTTATGAACAGGGAAAACAGCTGAATTCAACAATCATTACAAGGTTATACATAGTTCCTCAGATTAATAAAGATAATGATGATAATTATAATTGTCAGATGGTTGCTACAATGCTGAATTTGGAATTGGAAGATTTGATGGAATTGAGAAGATCTGAATTCAAATCCTGCCTCATTCATTTTCTAGTTGTGTGATTAACCTGAGAAACCTACTTGACCTTTCTATGTTTCCATTTCTTCATCTGCATAAGGGGAAATAATAATATCACCTTTCTCCCAGGAAAGTCCTAATTTATACTAAGCACCAAATGAAATAACATTGTAAAGTGCTTTGCAAACCTCAAAGAGCTATCAGATGCTAGTTATTATTGTTACATTTTGTTACCTGTAAAATATACTCAAAATCCAAAAAACTTCCATTTTTTTCTCTTTGTAACCCCAGAATCTTGCATAGTACTTAGCATATATTACACTTAATAAAGTTTATTAATTATTTCATTAAAATGAAGCAGATACACTAATGCTTTCTAAAATTCCTTTCAGATCCAGGTATCTAAATGAATAAATATCCCCCTAGATTTTAAGTTATAGTAGCTCATGAAGAAAGATGGTAAAATGATCCTACTCTGGCCAATAGCCATAGGAGTGACTTCTTAGTACTGTTTAGTCATGGATATGACCCTATAAATCAATCAATAAACATTTTAAGTTAATTATAACTATTATGTACCAAGAACTATGCTAAGTATTCTCTCTCTCTCTCTCTCTCTCTCTCTCTCTCTCTCTCTCTCTCTCTCTCTCTCTCTCTCTCTCTCTCTCTCTCTCTCCCTCCCCGCATATGTGTGTATATAAACAGTAAAGAAATAAACTTGTAAAGTTTATTTCTTTTCTTTTCCTAGGACCTTCTTTAGAAAATGTGAAGCACTTAAAGAAAAGTGCTTTATTCAATATTACACTTTTTGAAATTATACCATCAGGGTTTCTTCAGCTCCCTTCTCCTTCAATGAGTCCATCTTTTATTCTCTAGACTTTGTCACCACACATGAGTATTCCTTTCTTCCTCTTAGGCAAAGTGACACAGTAGATAGAGTTATCAGGCTGGAGTCAAAAAGACTCATCTTCTTAAGTCCAAATCTGGCCTCAGACACTCACTAGCTATATGACCTTGGACAAATTACTTAACCCTGTTTGTTTCAGTTTTTTCATCTGAGCTAAAGAAGGAAATGGTAAGTCCTTCCAGTATCCCTAACCAGTAAGACCTTCCAGGTCATAGAGTCGAAAATGAATGAAAAATGATAAAATAACTATATTAGAATGTAATTTTTGACTTTATAAATACTGAAGGTTGAACAGGTTCGCTCTTTTTGGCCACCAATTATACAAAACTGATTTTAATTTACCCAAGAAAAAAATGCAATTTTCTTGAAGTCAGAGACAGCTTTTTTTATGTGCATTTATATCTGCAGTACATTTCTCAGTGCCAATACATGATGACTGCTTAATAAATGTTTCTTGACTTGATTTGACTTGGTATCTATTTCCTAGCTGTTGTCATCAGTGGATCAGAGATTTCAGTAAAATCTCAATTCTACTCTAGAAAAATATTCCTAAAATTATAAACCACTGTCCATTCTCTATCCATATGCTTGCATGTCACCTTGAGAAGACTTCCATCCCATATAAAAAGTTAAGATTCCAGTGGACACCTTCAAGTGGTGAGACTTGCCCAGGCAACTGAGTTTATTAAGAACTGGCTTAATAAGAACTTAAAAGAAAAGGAGAAAAACCTTTCTTTTAGGGTCAAAGTCAAATGGGAAAGAAAACATGCAAATAAAGAGAGGGATGAAGTGACAGAATAAGAGAGAGGAAGAGATGGATATATAACACTTATAGGTAAATATGTATATATATATGCATGTGTATATATGTGTGCATATATTATGACTCTGCACATATATGTACCAATACACATAAATGTATATGTATGCATGCATGCATAGAGGATATGATCTCAGAGGGAAGGCACCAAAATTGAGGAAGACCCAGAAAGTCTTCTTGCAGATGGTACCTTTAACTTACACCTGAAGAAGCCAAGGAAGTCAAGAGGAGGAAATGAGGAAGAAAAGAGAGAGTAGAGAAATGAAAAAAAAAAAAAAAAAAAAACTTGTCTCCCTGAGAAACACAGGCTGAAAATCAAAATAACTTCAGTGGATCAACCAGGAGTCTTGCATTTGAGTTCTGCCTCAGACATTTACCAATAACCCAATGCAGCTCACTTACCCTTTCTCAGCCTCAATTTCATCTGTAAAATTAGGAATAATAACAGCACCTATTCAAAAGAGTATTATAAGACTGAAATGAGATTATTCATTAGATAGAGAGATGATAGATGATAGATAGATAGATAGATAGATAGATAGATAGATAGATAGATAGATAGCAGGAAGGAAGGAAGGAAGGAATGGGGGAATGAAGATAGAACAAATAGAACAGATAGATAAAATAGGTAGATAAATGGTAGATAGGTGATAGATAGGTATCATATATAGAGACTTTGCAAACATTTAAGCACAAGAGCTGCTAAGCAGCAGTTAATAATAACTTATTCATATATATTTACTACTTCAGGATTTACAAAGCACTTTCCTCACAAGAGCATTTTGAGATAGATAATATAAGTATCCTTATAAGTACAGAAGAGGAAAAGAAATGTATGAGATATAACTTGCTTTTGGGTAGTAAAACTCATTGAGTAAACTCAATCCTTCCTTCCTGATCGCATGTCATTGAGTCTTAGAATGGTTGAATCTCCCAGTTAGGAAGGACTTCAGAGATTATCTAGTTCATCCTCTTATCCAAAAATAGCAAATTGCCTCCCTACAATATTACTGACAGGTGATTGACACTGCCCCCTTCCCTGTTCACCCCATGCACTCACACACACACATACACACAATTTCTTGAATACTTATTTTGATGTTGTTCCTACTATTATTTGTCCTTTTTTGTGGGGGAGGGGGTGGAGAACCAATAATATTGCAGAATGATATCTTGTCTTCTATTATGAATTGTATTCTAAATGAGGCTGAGCTCTGCAAATTTATCAGCTTTATTCTCTTCCAGTCATTGAAGTCCACTGGTAGGACAAAAATTAAAATGACTGGGCTGGCCTAAGATGCAATGGATGTCCTAAATATGTGACCAAATTCTAAGTATCCCATAGCACCTGCTTCAGCTGCTATCACAGCCAGTGGAATTTTTTTTTCATCTGCCCATTCCATTAGGGAAATCTTCACATGTTTGGATTAGACACTCCACTAAGCCATTGATAGATTTCAGACCCATTGGTTACCCTCAATTTGGTTTAGCTCATCTGCTAAGAAGGTTTACTAGGGTGGGGTACATGTTACAACTTCTTGGAGCCATTGAGCAGCCCTGAAATGGTCTTGGCCAGCCCTCATCCTAAAAGTGATAATCCTCCTTGGACACCCCATATAGCCTTTTAAATACCCCCTTGAATACAGACAATGATAGGGAATCCATTGAGAAAATCTTCTCTAATCATGCACAACACTTCTTATTAGAAATGCCTTCTTATGTTGGACAGAAATCAAATACTATGGAGGCGCCACAAATTTGAAGGGAATATTCCTAACTTTTTAGGTTGTCAGCATTTGTTCATTCGTTCAATTGAGGATATACAATATGCTGTGGACCTCATAATTTGGAAAACACAAGGAATATATAATCTCTGGCTATAAGAGGAGCAATTACCTACTCTTTCCAAAACCTTTCAATAAGAGACAGAATCATAGAAGAATGAGCCATTGATCAGACCTGTTAAACTACCTTTCAGGAGATGAACTTCATTAGAATTAACCCATTATTTTTATTGCTGGAGAAGAGCACTTTCTAAGAAATTTTTCATGGCAAACTTACCCTCCAATATTACATCTTGTATTCTTGCCCCAGTCTTAACCCCTATTCAACTGGACTGGCCCACTATTGCCTATAGTAAGGTAATTACATTCCAGCTCCCAATATCTCTTGGAGAATTATTTCAATATTAAAAGACCCTGGGATTTCTTTTATAGAGAAGTTCACTCCCTTCACTTGCAAAAATCACAATTCTACAAGTTAGTAGAAAGTCTTCTAATGTTACCGTGGTAAAAAAAAAAAAAAAAAAAAAAAAAAAGCATTACTCTCTGACCATTCCAGCAATGAGCATTTCAGAACTTAGTGATGATAGTTCTTGGACAATGGATATTCAGTTCATCACTACTTTGAGAACATTAGTGAGCAATAATTGCCAAATACTAAAACATGCTTATTTGTTCACATTAAGGGATGCATAAAAACATTCATGGTTCTTAAATGCCAAATCCAGAGTCATCACACTTAGATTTCAGCATCATATATTAAATATTGCTTGGTTTAGTGAGTAGGGAGGTAATAAAATTAGTAATGGCAAGGGGAAAACTGGGATCATCACTCACTCTGATAATGGCAAACATCATTTATCTAGTCTAGCCAGCTTTAAAGTCCCATATCCATCAAGAGATAGAAAAGCGATTGATTACCCCCAGGTAGGTGGGTCTGAGGCAATTTGATTGGAAATTAAACACATCACCTGAATGGACAGTGAGCTTTAATTTTGCAAATCTGAATGTTTCAAGATAATGAAACTTTAATGGAGTTCAGGCTTTTTCCTTCCCCTTTTCTGAGACTGTTTTAAATATGCTGTGGTCATCACTGCAGAAGGATGATTAATGACTTGTTAAATATTTTAAACTTGTTAAAGTGGGCTTGTTAACTGATCTGCATTTCATTCTGTACCCTGATTGAATCATTCATGAAAGTCACACTTCTTAAGGGCTTTCTGTGATTGCAGTTAAACATGAAGAGATTTTTAACCAAATGGCATCCTGGTATTCAGAGTGGCTGCCTGTCATTTCCCATCCTTTGAAATCAGTAGAACAATAGAGAAAGTCAAAGGAAGAACCAGAGCTGTCCCAGAGCCAAGTCATAATTGAATCCTCTGTCTGATGCTTGAATAATGATCACAGGATCACCGATGGAGAGCTAAAAGGGAGCTTAGAGGTCACACCCAACTTCCTCATTTTACAGATGCGGAGACTGAGGCACACAGAAGGAAGTGATTTGCGCAGGATTATACAGACAGTAAATGCCTGAAGTGAGATTTAAACCCAAGTATTTCTGATTTCAAATCTAGTGCTCTAAATCTAGACAATACTTGATTTGCCTCTCAGATCAAGTAGAAAGGGATATCCAGATGATATTTTCAAAGGCATGGAAGAAACATAATGTAGTGAAAGAGATTCTTGGAGTCACAGAAACAGTGTTCAAATCCCAGTTCTTCCATTTATTTATGAGATCATCTTATGACCTTGGAGCAAGTAACTTCTGCAATCTGTCAGTTACCTTACCTGGAAGAAAAGAGAGTCTGACTAAATGATCTAGATCTCTGAAATTACTGTGCCCCTAATTGATCCAGGGGTCCAGTAGAAAGAATATTGTTATGGGAGTGAGGAGATTTTCATTCTAGTGCCAGTTCTACCTCTAACTAGCCTTGTGATCTTAGGAAAGTTACTTATCAAAAAGTTCTCAGAGGTCAAAGAACAAGGTCTTCAAATCCAACTTGTATTTGAGCAGTAATATCTTTCCTGCTCCTTACATTAATCACTTAGCTGCTATTTGGGGGATCTTCAAAGATCAGAAACCCACTACTTCTAGAAACAAAAGAGATGCTCCCCTCTCCATTGGCTGAAAAACACTGCTCTACAGGGAACATCTTAGCAATGAAGCTACCATCCTATCTATCTTGAAAGAAAATCCAGGCTGCTCCTTCTTTCTGAATCCCACTCTCTTACTAATCTTGTCTTATGCACAGATCTCTCTGGACCTCAGTTTCCTAACCTGTAACATGAAAAGTTTAGGCTAATTCTGGAGAGTGATTTGGAACTATGCTCAAAAAGTTACCAAACAAACTGTGCATACCCTTTGACCCAGCACTATTATTACTGGGCTTATATCTCAAAGACATCTTAAAAAAAGAAGGGAAAGGGACCTGTATGTGCAAGAAAATGTAGCAGCCCTCTTTGTAGTGGCCAAAAACTGGAAACTATGTGGATGCCCATCAATTGGAGATTGGCTGAATAAATTGTGGTATATGAATATTATGGAATATCATTGTTCTGTAAGAAATGACCAACAGGATGATTTCAGAGAGACTTGGAGAGACCTACATCAACTGATGCTGAGTGAAATGAGCAGGACCAGGAGATGGTTGTATACTTCAACAACAATACTATATGATGATCAATTCTTATGGATGTGGCCATTTTCAACAATGGGTCCCAATAGATCAGTCGCAATAGAGCAGTAAAGAACTGAACCAGCTACACCCAGCAAAAGAACTCTGGGAGATGACTATGAACCACTACATAGAATTCCTAATCCCTCTATTTTTGTCTGTCTGCATTTTGGATTTCACAGGCTAATTGAACACTGTTTCAAAGTCTGATTCTTTTTGGACAGCAAAACAACTGTTTGGACATGTATACATATATTTTATTTAATTTATACTTTAACATATTGAACATGTATTGGTCAACCTGCCATCTGGGGGGGGGGAAGGAGGGGAAAAATTGGAACAAAGGGTTTGGTAACTGTCAATGCTGTAAAATTGCCCATGCATATATCTGGTAAATAAAAACTATTTAAAAAAAGAAGGAAAAAATTAGGCTAAATGTCTTCTAATATTGTACATATTAGGAACAAAATTATGGGCCTTAAAATTGGATTTTATACTCCAAGGAAGGGGAAAAAATGTCCATGCCCATTGCAGGTCAGAACTGTTTGGGATAGAATAAAATTACAACCCAAAAATAGGGACGTCAATGTATTTTTGGTGGAGATGTGAACAGATTCAACCATTCTGAAAAATAATTTAGAGCCATGCCCAAAGGGCTATAACACTGTGCATACCCTTTAACTCACAAATATCATTGCTAGATTTATATCCCAAAGAGATCAAAAAAGGGGAAAGGATCAATATGTACAAAAATATTTATAGCAGTTCTTTTTGTGGTGGCAAAGAATTGGAAATTGAGGGGATGCTAATCAATTGGGGAATGACTGAACAAATTATAGCAAATTGTAATGGAATACTATTATATTATAAGAAAGGATGAGCCCAAGGAAATCATAAAGGAGAGGAAAATACCCACATGTACAAAAATGTAGCAGCTTTTTTGTGGTGGTAAAGAATTGGAAAAAGCTATTATTTGGGGAATGGCTAAACAAGTTGTGGTATATGAAGGTAATAGAATATTATTGTTCTATAAAAATAATGAACAAGCTAATTTTAGAAAGGTCTGGAAAGATTTACATGAGGTGATGCTGAGTGAAACAAATAGAACCAGGAATGCATTGTACATAGTAACAGCAAGATTATGTGATAATCAATTATAAAAGATGTGCTTTTTCTCAGCAGTTCAGTGATCCAAAGTAATCAATACCAATAAACTTAGGATAGAAAATGCAAAAAAAAAAAAAAAAAAAAAAAGGAAAGGAACGAAGGAACGAAGGAAAACCAATGAGCAGGGTGGCTTCAGAAAAACCTAGGAAGAGATATAAACTGATGCAAAGTGAAGTGAATGGAATCAGGGGAACATTGTATATAGTAACAGATTCCTGTTGAACTCTGAGTTCAGATTGAAGCATACTCTTTTTCACTTTGTTTTTATTGCCTTTTTGCAACATGGCAAATAAGGAAATAAAAATAAATTAAAAGAACCAAGTTATAGCTTTTTCTCTCTATGTATCATTTTAAACTGACATTGGGCAAAAATTTTAGTAAAAAATTGACAAGAAGATATTTGTCTATTTCTTTAAAATGAGCCAGATACCTAAAATAGTTGACTGTTTGTTGTCTTATAAGAGAAGCAGTTCAGTTCTTGTCTACAAAGAATTTTTAAAGATTCTAAAATACAGTCCAAAAAGTAAATAATAATAATTGAAATTCTTTGGTTTCTAGTCAGTCTCTTAGCCCATTTAGAAAGCAAAGGATTTCAATTACATTTTGAGTTCCAGATAAATTCAATAATATAGCTATTAAATTAGTTCTGTGAATCTGTTAAATTAATTGCTGTCCTTTCAAAAACAGTTAAATTAATATCTAACTTCCCATAGCTAAAGACTTTAACACATATTTAGTAATAGTGATACTAAGTGGTACAACTTTCTAACATATATAAGGAGTCCAAGATTTGAAAGAATTGGAGGGTAGATACATGTGCTGTAAGAAGAAATCAACATTGTGATCTTCTACAAACAAGAATGAGGGACAATTTAAGCTATGATGATGAATTATGGAAAATACTGCCTACTCCAGAACCAAGAAAGAAAAAAATAGAAAAAAAGAAGATTAATTGTGTTCTACCCACAGACAACACCAAGAGCTAAAGTGAAATGGAAAGCATCCTGGCCTTGAAGTCCAAACACAAGAACTTAGACTTAGCATCAACAGTTACAACTTATGGTACTTCAAGTGAATTGCTTAGCCTCAGATACTTTGCACTATGTGCAATTACAAATTTGTGAAATATGGTCATTGGTTCCAGAGCAATGGAAATATAGTGTGTGAATTGAGATATTGAGAACACTTTGAGACATTTCTTATCCACACTAATTGTGCCTAGATATAAAAAAGAAAATAATAGTATCATCGATAGTACCTATATCATAGAATTGTTGTGAGGGCAGTGTTTTTGGAAATCTTAAAGCTCAATATGACTGTGAGTTATTTTCATTATTCTCCAATCAGGTACCTAAGGGAATGACATAGTGGATAAAATAAAGCTGTAAGCCAGAGATTAAAGGCCAGAGATTAAGAAGACTCTGAGTTCAAATGACATTTAAATTAAAAAAAAAAGATACATTATTGTCAGCTTTGTTGCTGTACCCAAAGGACCAATGGACCTTCTCAGGTGACTTATAGCTGAACCCTCTAACACAAATCATCTCTCTTATTAGAATTTGAGATTCGTGACAGCAAGGACTCTCTTTTATCTGTTTAAATCCTTTGCACTTAGTGCAATACTTTGTATGAAGTAAATTTATTATACAGCCTTTTTCATCTATTCTTTCACTTATCCATCCATCTATTTATCATTCATTCATTCATTTATATCCAGCTTTGAACATTTGGTCACTTATAAATCTAAACATCGTTTTTTTTTTATCTGTAAAATGGGAATGATAATAGTTGCTTTCTCAGAGCATTAATTAATCAAATGAAATACCTGCAAATCTTAAAGTGTTACATAAATATAAGCTATTTTTATTACCTGAGCAAAATATTTTCATTATACATACCTTTATTTGTTTAAAGGCATGAGGGAAAACTTAGGAGGAATATGGAAGAAAAATTACTCTTGTTTTCATTTTTCCTTTGAGGGTAGAACTAATAGCAATGGGTAAAAATTGCAAAAGAGAAAATTCAAACTTCATGTCTGGAAAAAACTTCCTAACAATAAGAACTTTTGAGAAGCAGAATGGGTTACCCTGGGAGGTAGTAGATTTCTCCTCATTGGAGGTCTTCAAGCATGCTAATTAATAGTGTAGGTTGCTTTTGTGTATGATTTGAATCCATTGGCCTCTGAAGTCCCCTTTAGTTCTAAATTTTATGGTTCTCTGATATAGATATAAATCACAAGCAGGTGATGTTGAGAGTAACCCTCTCAAGACATTAGTTTCCTCACCTGTAAAATAAAAGGGTGGACCAGAGCCCATTTTTCTTTATTTCTGAAATCTATAATTTAATAAACACTCAAGAACCCACAGTTTTATAAGTAATCACAGTTCCTTTCTATCTTCAGAGTAAAGACTCTAAAGAGTAAAGGCGAATGCTACTAAATTTCCATTGGCCAACCTTGAATTCCTCATGGATCTTCTCTTCTAGAATTTTGGCTGCTTTGCGGTCTTCCATCTCTACTTTCCATTTCTCTGCCAAGATCCGAGCCTTCTCATTTGCCATAGCATCCCGGAATTTCTTTGTGATTTCTGCCTCCTTTTGTCGCCTTCCAAGAGAAGACCAATAAATATAAGCACTTATTTTGAAACAAGCAACCAAAAAAGAAGGTAACTTTAAAAAAAATACCCAGATACAATTGCCATTTGAATTTCCAGTATGAGAGAACAAAAAAATTGGATTTTGAAGCAAATCCTGGATAAAATCACTGTGGGAACTGAACAACTTTGTGACAGTCTGAAAAGTGAAATAAGGAGAGAAAAATCCAATAGTATAATGAGCCTGCTCCAAAATTTTAGACCTTGCTAATTATGCTTCGAGAAGGCCCTTGGATAAACCTTCCTAGACTGTCTTAATCTACTCTTCTACTCAGAAAGCTAACTAACTGCAAGACTGTCACATCAGGATCTGCCAAGAAACCAATCCATTTAAATCCTGAATTTTACAAAACCTGTAATCTTGCCACCATTTTGGCTTCCCTTCATCACACATGGGCATAAAATGACAGGATTTAAAATAGAAAAGGAGATTGGAATTCATTTTGTCCAACCTCTTAATTTATAGGGAAAGGAGGTAAAATGCTTTTCTCAAGGTTAATTAGCTAAAAAGTGTCAGGGATGAAATTTAGACTATAGATCCTCTGTTGTCCCAATCAGTGCCCTTTCCATGACATCATTTTTATGCCCCCTCACCAGAGTTCCTCGGCCTCCTTCTGAGCCTGTCGTCTTGCCCTTTCTGCTATCAGCTCCTCCGAAATCTGTTCATATGGCTTGTCGCCTGGGGCTTCTCCCATAATCCAGACCCAAACTTCACCATCAATCCCATGAAGCCATTGAATGTGCTTATTGTTTGCTGTGATATACACCCCAAAAAGAGAGGGGGAAAGGAAAATAATACAAGGTCAGTTGGCTAGGAAATAGCTGAAGCAAATACATATATTAACACCAAATGGGACATTAATTCAATTTAATAAGTACATATGAAGTATCTATGCTAGACACTGGGAGAAATGCAAAATCAAATGATAACCACTCATTTATATTTACAAAACAATTTTCTTGCAATAAATCTATAAGGTAGATATCAGAAGACTTCTCTCAATTTTCCAAGTGAAGATATGATAATTCTGATAGAAATGGTGAACTGTCCATAGCAAACAATCAACATTATTAATGTACTTTCAATTTTTTCTTGGAGACCACCAATGAGAAGAAATCTACTACCTCCTAGAGCAGCACAATATTTTTGAATAGCTGATTATTTAAAAGCTTTTGTTTTGTTTTGTTTTTCCCTAACATCAACTAGTAAATTTTTTTAAAGGCAAGATTTGGAATAAGATTTGAGATAAAGGAGGGACAGGAATAAAGAGAATTTGAAACTCAAAAAAATTTTAATTAAGGTCAAATATAAAAGACATATGTAAGTGTGTGTATGCCTATATACATATAGACTATAGATAATAGATAAAAAGAGAGGAAAAAAAAGAGATTTAAACCCAGATCTCCTGTCTCCCCACAGAGCACTATGACCTCAGTACCACACTGCCTCTTGTTTTGGGGAAAAATTATAAGTCTGATCTACTCTGCCAAATTCCCAGAATCTTCTGGGAATACCTTTTAAATAAGTATAACTATAAAGGCAGAACCATATATACTAGATCATATAGGCCAAGGAGTGAGTCTTGATCTCAGATATGCTAGTCTGGCCAGAAGTAGAGAGATTAGGTCACTTTGTAGACTTCAAATTGTTTGGTTTAACAACAGATATTGCCATAAAGAGAGATTTTATGTACATATATAATATATACATATATATTATATAAGATCAAATAGATGCCTAATAAAAAAAGAAATTGGGATAGTCACATGAAAAGAGATTATCAATGGACAGATTGTGTGTTTCACTGGTCTGTTCACAATGTCAAAAGAAATCAATGAAGATCCCTCCCCCCAGCACATCAAGTAGACTTCTCTTCAGCAAACACATAAGAAGCCATTGACAAGAATCAGTAAGGCTGTCAGTAAACATTTATTAAGTTTTTTGTATGTCCCTAGCACATTCTTCCAAGACTAGAAAAGTTAAAAGGGACTTCACTGTAAGGAACTGTAAATGATAAACTGAAGCATTTCGATCATAAAGATACTAGGGAGACACTTGAATAAAAAGGGAGTCTTAATGTATAAGAAAGATTTAATTGATCAAGAAATTACAAAACTCAGGAGGATGAGTCTTCTTGACTCCAGGTCTGGCACTCATGTACTGTGCCACTCAGATGCCCTGTTGTTTTACTTTACAATGTTAAATAAATTTTTCTCTTAATTCTATTCACTAAATTCAGCATCAGTTTATATAACATTCTCTGTTTCTCTAAAATTGTCTCTTTCTTCATTTCTTATGGTATAATAATATTTATTGTATTTATATGCCAAAAGTTGTTCTGCCATTTTTCACTTAATAGGCGCCCCTTAGTTTCCAGTTGTGAGCTGCTACACACATACACACAGAGAAAGAGAGAGACAAGTTTTTTCCTCTTTCTTTGATCTCTTGAGTATATGCCTAACAGTGACATTACTAAGTCAACTTGTACAAACAATTTGGGGGCATAATACCAAATTACTTTCCAGAATGGTTGATCAATTCACAACTTCACCAACAGTTGGGCATAACAGTTGTGCTTTCCCATAGTCCCTCTAATAATTGTAATTGTTTCTATTTTTCTTTTTTTTTTTTGTTCATCCTTGCCAAAGTGATGGGTATGAAATGGAACATAGGAATTTTTTAATTGACATTTCTCTAAATATTAGTGTTTTGACATATTTTTCCCTATGGTTGTAGCTGGATGCTAGGAATTATAAGAGATGGAAATGGGAAAGGAATGTTTTATAGGCATATAAAAAGCCTGGGCAAAGCCTCAGATGTTGAAGATGGAGTGCAATCAGTGAGAAATAGCAAGGAAGGTCAGTTTGAATGAACCATATAGAATGGAAAGGGGAGTAATATGTAATAAACCTGGAAAGGCTGACAAAACACAAATTGCAAAGGTTTTTAAAGTCTAAACAGAAGAGTTTGCATTTAATCCCAGGGGCAACAGGAATCCAGTGGAGCATTTTGTTGTTCTTGTTGTTGTTGTTGTTGTTGTTTTGAGGGACTTGCGGAGAATGACAAGGCTGAATCTGTACTCCAGCAATTTCTCTTTGGAAGCTATGTGAAAAATGGATTAGAAAGGGAAGGACCCATTAGGAGTCTATATCAAGAGTTCAGGCAGTAAGTGATTGGTGCTAGAAGTAGGTACTGGTGGTATAAGTGAATAGAAGGAAACAAATATTTGTTTTGTTGTGGAGGTAGATTCAATGAGACTTGGCAACTAAATGGATGCATGGGATAAAGCAAAATGAGGACCCATTTATGACACTGGCAATGGAAATTTGGGTGACTAGAAAATGTCTTTTAAGAGAAATAGAGAAGTTCAGAAAAAAAAAGACGGGAAGGAGAATAATGTTTTGGACATGTTGACATTGAGATGTCTACAGGAAGGAATATTTAAAATGCCCAAGGAGACAGTTTGTAGTCTATGACTAGAACTCAAGAAAGAAGACAAGGCTGGATATATACATCAGGAAATTATCTCTATAGAAATGGTAATTGGTGATAGAATAGCCTCATCAGTGACAGCATAGATCAATCTAAGAGTCTGTCCTAGACCTTCTCTTTTCAGTCTAAATTATCTTATTAATCATATCAACTCTCAGATTCTCTGTTTATTCAGCCTTAATTTCTCTCTTGATCTCCATTTGTGATCAGCTGCCTTTGGACATCTCAAACTGGATGTCTTGTAGATATCATAAATTTAATAGTCCAAAATAGGGCTCATTATATTTTCCCAACAAAACTTTCCCCACTTTCCAACTTTCTTGTTATTTTCACAACCATTCTCCCAATCTCCAAGACTCATAATTTAGATATCACCCTTGATTCCTCACTTATACTCAGTTCACATACCCAAACTATTGTTTTATTCATCTACTCAAATATTCATTCCAAATATTAGCACTTCTACCTTTACAACATGTCTCATGTATTTCTGTTCTTACAGATGCCACCCTAATGCAGACCTTCATCACCTCACACCTGAACTGTATTATTGCAACATCTTGCTGACTGGCATCCTTGCCTCAATTCTTTCTCCACTGCAGTCTATCCTCCACTCAGCTGTCAAAGTTATTAAAACTCAGGTCTGAACCCGCAACTCAAGTAAATTCTAGTGACTCTCTGTTATTTCTAAGATCAAACAAAATCATATTTGACTTTTAAGGACCTTAATTTTCTGGCCTCATTCTACCTTTCCAGTTTTCTTATTTACCTCTTCCTATAGTCCAACATATTGACCTTCACGCTATTCCTCAAATACTGCATCTCCCAAACCCATGCCTTTTCATTGGCTATCCTTCAAGCCTGGAATACTGTCCTACCTTATCTCCACTTCCTGACTTCCATAGCTTTCTTTACAACTCAACCTAAATCTTACCTTCTGCCAGAAGCCTTTCTCTATGTCCCCCTCACAATTATCAGTGCCTTCCCTCTGAAATTACCTTGCATTTACATTTGTGTTCATAATTATTTGTATGATGTGTCTCCCAAAAGAATGTAAATTTCTTGAGAACAAATATTCTTTTTTAAAATTTTCTTAGTATTCCCAGTGCTTAGCATATGTGCCTAACTCATTGTAGATATTTAAAAGATTTTGATTGATTTCTTGTTGACTTTTTTTGATAGGTCATAATTAATAAGATTCCCTTACTAACTTCCTCTATTTCTTTGCTCACAAAATTATCCCCAGATGCACATCTACTTGTCCTAATTCTATTGATCTTTCAAGATCTAAACTAAGTCATACTTCCTCCTAAAAAATTTCACTAAAATTATTCTCCTGATCCTCCAATATTTCATAACACTCCCTGAAGTGGGTATAATAGTTTTTCTTGTAATTCCTGCTACCAGGGAGACTGAGGCTGGTGGATTTCTTAAGCTTAGGTATTGTAAGCAGCAGTAAACTAATTTGATTTGATAACTACATTAATTTTGGCATTAAAATGGTGTGTCCCTAGGAATGGATAATGAGGAAGAATAAGAGGAAGAGTAAAAGGTTTCCTAAGGAAGGGCAAACCATTTCCAATAAGAAATTAGAGCGTCCATACTGATCAAAGTGGGACTGAGACCCAATTGTTAAAAATAAAATGAATAAGATGAGATAAAAAGCTCAAAAACAGTCCCTTAATTGCTCATTTCACATTAAGTTATATGCTATTTGATATTGTCTGTGTCAATATCATGACATGAATTTATTTATTGTGGATATATACACTTGTGATGTTTACCCAACTCTTCAATGTTATAGCACATGTATTTATATCATGGTATAATGTAAAACATGTAGGATTTAGAGTCAGATAACTTGATATCTGGCCTTACTTTTAATAATTGTGAGATTTTGAGCAAGTCACAACCTGACAGACCCTCAGTTTCTTCATATTTAAAATAAGGGTAATGGACTTTTGGATGATCCTATGATCTCAAGATTCTTTAGTGGTCACCTACCATCACTACCCCACTTCCATCCTTTTTATAGGTAAGAAAACTAAATTTCAGAAAAACTTGATTTGGGCAAGTTAACATATGCCATCCATGGCAAAGCCAGGTTTTAATACCAGGACTCCTGATCCTGAATCCAATGGCTATTCCAAGTAGGCCAAAGGCATGATCTTCAATCATGCACCAGAAAAAAGTAATTGGCTCAAATGGGAATGAGCTCAATTGTTTTGGCCTTATTCACAATGTGCTCAACTAACAGTATGGTGGAGGGAGGGAGAGAGACAGAGACAGAGACAGAAAAAGGCAGAGAAAGAGATAGAGACAGAGACAGACAGACAGAGAAACAGAGAGAGAGAGAGAGAGAGAGAGAGAGAGAGAGAGAGAGAGACAGAGACAGAGAGACAGAGAGACAGAGACAGAGAGACAGAGAGACAGAGAGACAGAGAGACAGACAGAGAAAGACAGTCACGGACAAAGAGAGAGAGAGAGAGAGAGAGAGAGAGAGAGAGAGAGAGAGAGAGAGAGAGAGATTGAGAGAGAGAGACAGAGAGACAGAGAGACAGACAGAGAAAGACAGTCACGGACAAAGACAGAGAGAGAGAGAGAGAGAGAGAGAGAGAGAGAGAGAGAGAGAGAGAGAGAGAGAGAGATTGAGAGAGAGAGAGAGACAGAGACAGAGACAGAGACAGAGACAGAGACAGAGACAGAGAGACAGACAGAGAAAGACAGTCACGGACAAAGACAGAGAGAGAGAGAGAGAGAGAGAGAGAGAGAGAGAGAGAGAGAGAGATACAAGGTGATTTTGCATCTTATTTTATTTTTAAGAGGAATATAACTAGTAAAACAAACAGATCTATAATAAAACCAGTCATAGACACACAGGTCACCTAAATAACATAATATGAGTAACACCAAAAGAGTTCTCCTGACCCATATCTCATTAAGAATGAGTTATCAAAACTTTTTATACTATGGGTCATGACTCCACATAAATCAATGTGGGGATCAAGAAATTATGATTTATTATATTTGATTTATATTTTTTTACATACACATCTGGAGTCTCATAAAAATTTCTGTTGAAAAGGGGTTGAAGCTATAAGTTGAATGGCCACTGAGATTTTCTCCAACTCTCACAATCTATGATTCTGTGACTCAGTATCTCCCCTAATAGCACTCTGGCAGGTACAGGTAACTTTGAACAACTTAACAATTTTATGAAAAGGGAGAAAGATCACGATATCCACAAAGGTTTCTCATGGGAATGTTTGTGGATACCCACTATCAATTCAGAGGTCTTAAAAAGTAAAGAAAATGAGTGTGAAAATTAAAATGAAAAAATTAAACTCTGAGTAAGAAAAATGTCAAATCCAACTCTCATTGATAAAAATAATGTAAAGCTTTGTTAGCTCCCAGGTGAGAGAAACCTGGAAAGCAGGAATACTAGATGACAGGGTGATAGCAAGGAATGTAGCTGCATCTGCTGCACTCAACCTCAGCCAAAGCACTCAGGCTATATTGAGCTGCAGCCCAAGCTATATGGGTTTGAGTTACAGAAGAGGCAGGAGATCGTAGCTCAGTGGGGTAAGGAGGGCTGAAACTCTGTACCACCTTTGACGCATCTCTGAGGCAAGAGAGTAAGGGTGCCCTGGAGGAAGTCCAAAAGAAGGAATGATTAGGGAAATGAAAAGATTCACTCAAGAGGCAGGAGCAAAAACAATGGATATAAAGAGCTCAGAAAAAAGAAGACAAAAAAGATGGGATTGGGGATGAAAAGCACAAAAAATGTGGCTGAAAAAAATTCAATTTATCCATATTAGTAATAACAGCTCACATTTATAGATCAGTTTAAGGCTTACAAATTTCTGTGAAGTTATACATCTATTACTACTCTTGGTTACCTCTAATTCTGTGCCAAAGGCATCTCCAGTATTGCCCTAACATAGAAATAAGACCAGTCTTGTTTCCCTTCCCTTTCTCACCTCCTTAATCCTGCTCTCATACTAGAGGACTTCCTGTAGGCTGATTCTCTCCATAATACCTTAATTTCCTAATTGCTCAATCTACCCAGTTTCTATGACCTACTAGTGGAGTACACCTGTGCTACACAGAGAGATCATTAATCATGTGCTCCACTTTGATATTCACAAATTATGGTATTCCTTTATCTGATCATTATTTTTCTTATGCTTCAACATCCTATAATGCCTGTCCTTTGATCTTCATTGTGACCTTTTTTCTTCCAAATTTCAATATTTTTTCAAGTCATCACTCTCCTACCTTCCTTATCTCATTTCTTGATAAATTAAATGTCCTAAACTTAAATTCCCTGTCGTTTGTCCTATTATTGATTATGCCTTACCAAAACTCTAATTGTGATTATACCTACCATCTGCTTTGCTTCTACCCACATGCTTCTGAACAGAACTAAAAGAAAGCACAAAACTATATTGAAAGGCTCCACAACAAATTTCTGTTACCCAATTTCTACTAAGCTGTCACTTCAACAAAGCAATCATTTTACTTCTCCTTTATCAGTTCACAATTCTACTCTCCACAGTGGCTATTGCAAACCCTCTCATCTCTCCTCAAGCTTCCTACAGCACCTATCTTGTCACACTCTTAGCTGAGGACATAGCTTCATACTACACTGAAAATCTTGAAACTTCCTTCATTTCTCCTTATTTTATATTACTCAGATAGCTCCCCCATTATCTCCTCCAGTTCAGTGTCTGAAGCCAATGCCCCTACCTATAGCTTTTATTCATTCCATCCCTATATTCTCCAGCAGATTGTCTCTTTATCCCTAATCTTTCACTAGTTATCAATCTCTGTAATGTGCTGTTGTCTCCAAAAGCTGCTGATCTCTCTCTGGGAGGAGATCTTCTGTGTCAACTCAAATCTCTCAGACAGATTCTTCTTCCTGTAGAGAACCGTTGTCTACAGACAGTTGCAGTTAACTCTCATCCAGAGAAGTGACTTCCCTTCCTGCAGAGAGCCGAGTCAAGCCTGGTCTAGAGCAGAGAGACTCTCTATCTCTGGAGTGCTGCCCTCTTTATCCTCCCAGAGAATGGGTGTGGGATAATACAAGGGCTTCTGGGAAGAACCACTTCAACCAATGAACTTGCTCCTCCCAAGCATGCAAGCTCTTCCCCAGGAATTCACAAGTCAAACTATCAGGAAAGGTTGGAACTAGAAAATTGTCAAGTACCGATTTAGCACTTAGTAAAAACCCACTATCTCATTATCTCATTAGCACTTAGTAAGAACCTAACAAATCTCTTTGTATCTATTAGGTCTTTTACAGTTAGTAGGTCTTCCTCCTCCTAAAAAATTATTTCACTGGATTTTTTCATCCAAATTATTGTCCTAGATCACTTTTCTCCTTCTCAGCCAAACCTCCTAAAAAAGCTATCAATTCTTGGATCCAGTTTTCTCCACCCCCCCCCTAATTTTCTTCTGAATGTCCTAAGATATAACTTTCAACCTCATTAACTGAAACTACTTCTTCCAAAGTTCCTGATCTCATCAGTAGCTAGGTTGTGCAATGGACAGAGCACTGGACCTGAACTCAGACACTTAAATTCAAATATGGACTAGGGATGTGGCCCTGACAAATCACTTTACTTCTTTCTGCTTCAGTTTCATCAACTACAAAATGGAATTAATGACTGCTATCTTCCAGAATTATTATGAAGATCAAATGTAGTAAAATTTGCAAAGCACTTAGTGTAGTGCTTGGAACATAGTAGGCACTTTTATTTCCTTCTCTTAACCACCATACTTAAAAGCCTTTTCTCAATCATCATCATCCTGCTTGACCTCTGTAGTATTTGACCTGGTTGATCACTTATACCTGAATTCACTAGCTCTAATTTGTAATGGATCTGTCTGCCTACCTAGGGCCTTGGTTCTCCTGCCAGTTGTCATCCCTCTCCTCAGGCTCCTTTGCAGAGACTTCATCAATGTCATTCTACTCCCTGTTCTAGACTTACTTCTCTATAATTCTCAAATTTGATTGTGTCATTAGCTCTCATGAGTTCAATTATTATTTCTAAGCAGATTGTTTCAGATCTTTATATTTATCCTTACACTTTCTCCAGAGCAATTCTCACATGGAACAAATTGCCTTTTTGACATCTGAATCCTAGGCAAACCAAACTCCACAGAACCAAAACAAAAGCAATTCTTTTTTCCCAAAAACTCTTTTCTCTTCCAAACTTCTCTATATTATCAAGAGCACCACCATACTCCTAGATAATTACCTTGATGTTAATCTTGAAGCCTTACTCTCACTTGTCCAATCAGTTACCAGTCTTGGCATTTCAACCTTTACAGCATCTCTCATATTCATCTCCTTCTTTCCCTTCACATAGACACTATAGTAGTTCAATACCTTATTTACTTAACTAGTACAATGGCCCCTAATTGTTCTCCCTGCCTCGAGCCTCTCCCCCTTTTCATCTATCCTTTCACCATGAAGCTGCCAAGGTAATTTTTCTAAGTTATAGGTCTGACCGGTTTTCTCATTACTCAATAAATTTCAATGTTTCCCTAAAACATCTAGTATCAAATGTAAATTCTAGTCTTTAAAGTTCTTTTGATCTTACTTGTTTTCTTTTACTACTATCTTTTACCCACTCTGATCCAGTCATGTTGACCTGTTTGCAATTTCTCAAACAGAACACACCATCTCCCATCCATTGCCTTTTCACTGACTGTCCCCCATGCCTTTCTTTCCCATCTTCCCTCTGCTTCTTAGTGTCCTTAGATTGTCTCAGGACTCAGCTCAAATACCACCTTTTTGCTAAAGGCCTTTCAGGGTCCTCCCAGTTAGCCTTTCCCTTACAGATGGCCTTCCATTATCTCTATATGACTTGTGTTTATTGTTTTTATATAGTTATTTAAATATTGACTTCCCCTTTAGAATAAGGATTTCTTGAAAGCAAGGACTTTTTTTTCATCTTTTAGTCTATCTGTGGCACTTAGCACAATGTCTGGCACATAATAAGCATTTAGTAAATGCTTACTGACTTGACCAAGTAGTCCATTGCCTCCTGAAAATCTACACCTGAACGTTTCGTTGGCATCCAATGGGATACAGTGGAAAGATTATCATAAAACCTGGGTTCAGCTTCTGAGTATGTCATTTATTTCTTAGGTGATCAATACATTTACTATCTCCGAACTTAATTTTCTACATTTGTAAAATAATGGGCTTGATTTAGACAGCCCACAAGGTCTTATTTAGCTCTAAATATAATCTCTGATATGAAACTCCTTATGATCTAAATGTTAAGTCCACTCTATACCCCAGGGATTCTCAAACTATGGCTGGCGGGCCACATGAGGCCCGCTGAGGACATTTATGCGGCAGCCTGGTTTTGGCAAATGGGCTGAGGGGTGGAGACAGAGTGTGAGTTTTTGTTTTTACTATAGTCCGGACCTCCGGATTGGCCCCCTATTTAAAAAGTTTGAGGACAACTGCCTACCCTAAACCTATTCCTCTTTCAACTCCCCTATTTCTATTTAGAACTTTGCTATCCTTCTAGATTCTCAACCTTAGAATAACCTTTGACTTTGTCCTTTCTATCACCACTCATGTCTAATCAGTCACCAAGTGTTATGGGCCAGAACTCTGAACTTGACACAAGGATTCTTACAATGTACTAAGTGGAATTGATGAGACAATGGTTATCTAGTTTATCATGATGTTTAATAGCTAAATTCAGCATGATTGATTTAATCTTGCAACAAGTAATGGTTCCTAGTGATATATTCAGTGTAGAGCATATAAACCGGGAGCCTCAGCTAGATTCATTCATAGAGAGAGCTAGAGAAGACAACTGGACTGGAGGCTGACGCACAAGCCCTTGGACTCCGATTCCTTCATCCCATCTCACACCATCTTGGGGGCAGGCTCTCCTCTTGCATTTCTCCAATAAGAACAAGGCTGATCTGAAAGACTCTCCAGAAAGCTGCCCAGCCCCAGGAAAGAGATAATAAAGAATCTGGACTTTAATACCTGGCTGTTCTTGTGGTGATTACTGAACTGAAATGAAGCCTGCTCCCAGAAACTACAAGAAAACAGAACCAGAGAATACTACAACCAAGGCTTCTCAATTCTATCTCAAAATCAGTTGTAATTGTCTTCCTTTCTCATCCACAACTGACTAATCTGCTTCAGACCCTCATCACCTGTCACCTAAATTATTTCAACAGCTACTTAATTAATTTCAGTATTTTAATCAGTTTGCTCTGCATTCCAAGCTCTCTACAACTGACAAACAATCCTAAAACACAACACTCACAATGTTATTTCTTGCACAAAATTCTGCAATGTTTTTCTATTACCACTAGGCAGTGGTGTGCTGGTAAATGTTTAACAAGCAGATTTTGGGAGAGAGGGGAGGAAATATATACATTTATATGTATATGTATATATATATAGTATGTGTGTATATAATATATAGTATATAACTATTGTATTACACATTCAAAAATATATTTAAAATATAAAAATATAAAATATTTAAAATGTATAATATATTGAATAATTAAATAAAATATATTAAATAAATAAATATTAAACTAACTATATGCATATATATAACACAATTAAATTTAATCTGAATTTTAACATTGTCTCCTTATCTTTCTTAAATCTAGATAATCAACAAAACAGTAAACTAAGCTCCGATTTATACCACTTACAAAATTTCCACTAAAAATTTAACAATCCATCTTTAGAACCATTTTGATTTGACTCCAGCATATACCTATCTCTAAGATATGATTTTTTTAAAATCCAAATCTCTCTACAATCTGTTTCCAATCACACTTTATAGACATTGTATATTACACTTTTTTTACCCATCTTCTGTTCCAACTAAATTGACTCAACAACCGTTCCCACCGAGGACTTGGCATTATATTTCCTATTGATATGACTTTGCACAGCTTTCTCCCATGGAAGAATTGGATTCCCTCCTTATCTTAATTTTTAGAACTATAGATTTAGAGCTGCAAATCACCTCAGAAATCATCTAAGTCCCATTACATCATTTTAAAGATAAGGAAACTGGGACTCTGGAAAATTAGATAATATTCCTAAAATCAACTTGGTAATCCAAGTGCCTAGCTGCGTTTTAACACCAAGACTTCTGACTCCAAATACAGTATTGTTTTTACTTCTATCTGTCTTATCAATCCTAGATATATGTACTAAAGTTAAAAATTCCATGTGCTACTCATCAAAATGTTCCTAAACATTCATATAAACAATTAATTGAGCAGCTCATCTATGCCTAAAACTGATTTCAAATCCGTAGATGATTCAAGAGTTGTGTGATGTGGTCCTCACTATCATAGCATTTCCAGTGTCATTGGAAAAACAAAATTAACCCACATAGTCAACCAGAGAATAGCACAATATGGATGATAAGCAAAAGTCCAGACTCCTACTTGAACAGAAGCTTAGAAAAAAAAGCTCAGTGAGACACAGGAGGGTGAGACATGATTTTATGGTTGGCAGGTGGAGGGATAGCAAATACTAAAAATGAATGCTATTAAAATTAGCAAGATTTAAATTAAGCTTAATTGCTAAAATTAGCTGACTTAGTTAAGTATTCTTAAGAGAAACAGTTTAAAACCTGGGACCAAACCCAGAAAGTGTGGGAACAATCATCCTCATATAGACCAGAGGTGCCAGAAAATGAGCTCTCTATTCTCAGCCTTTTTTTTTTCCTAATTCACAGATACATTTCTTAAACAGCCCTGAGATGTTAAGCAGAAGCCCTCAATCTAGTAAATCATATATAGTTTATAATGTGCCTTCTAATTGGCCACCTTTCCCTTCTCCTCCACCTAATCTAAGAAATCGATATATTTTATGAGAATGGGTCATTTTAAGGTCAATAACAGAAAAGCTTTTTTTCTGATTTTGAGTGGTCAGGGGACTGCTTTATATCATTTTTGCCTTTGCATCCCAAATATGTAGTACACAGGGGCATTTTGTAAATACTTATAGATTGGTTGACAATTGATTTAGGCTTTTTGTAGCTTAAAGATGGAATTTGAATTAAAGTGCATTAAAATATATCATAGATTGTGGATGGAAGAGATTCATTGAATCAAGTTTTTTCACAGTCTTGCTGGCTTCCATCTTACCTAGGGCCAAGTTTCTTTAAGCTTAGTTAGGCTGACGGAGATGGATGGGGCAATGGATTGAGCACCATGTCTGAAATCATAAAGATTTATCTTCTTGAGTTCAAGTCTGGCTTCAGACTTTTACTACCTATGTAACCCTGGGCAAGTCACTTAACCCTGTTTGCCTCAGTTTCCTCATCCTTAAAATGAGCTGAAGAAGGAAATTATAAACACTCCAGTATCTCTGCCAAGAAAATCTCAAATGGAGTCACAAAGAGTTGGACATGACTAAACAACAACAAGGCTGGTAATAACCAGCCATATACTGTTCTTTTCCAAATTGGAAGCAGCCAGATTAGAACCTCTCCAAAAACTGAGGCAGCAGATTAAGACAGATGGTCTTCTACAAATCATTCTACATAATATGATCATGTTTCTAAACAAAACTCTGCCCTTCAGGAAAAGAATAGCTCTTAAGTCAAAAGCAAAACTAAATGGAAACTAGATAGGAAGATGAGCTATCATTTTCTTGGAAAGAAATAGAGAGATTTGAGCTTTGCTGATTTCTTAGTACCTTTTGCTAATGGTCATAAGATGTAAGAAGCATACATTGTTTCCCTGAGTAAATTTGACAGAATCATTCAGCTGTCTTTTTGTAGATGTTCTTTTGGAGACAGCTTTCTAGTCAATGAGTTCCAGAATAAGTGGGCAGTAGTCCTAGCTTTTTTTTTTTTTTACTACAAAAAGTTTCAAATTAAATTGAGTGGCAGATTCCTCTAGGCAAGGTGGAGATAAATTTGTTCTGTTATTGAATCCCAAATGTCATCAGTTCAGTTGATTAGGGAATAGCTTCTTCTCAAGCTAGCATGCCTTAAAAATGAAGACAGGATAGTAATGGTGAATGGAGCACCAGATAGTGTGTCAGGAAGACTCATCTTCATGCTGTGGCACCATTAACAAGTCTCTTAACCTTGTTTGCCTCAGTTTTCTCATCTATAAAATGAGCTAGAAAAAGAAATGTCAAACCATTTGACTCATCTTCATGCTGTGGCACCATTAACAAGTCTCTTAACCTTGTTTGCCTCAGTTTTCTCATCTATAAAATGAGCTAGAAAAAGAAATGTCAAACCATTTGAGTATCTTTGCCAAAAAAAAAATCCCAATTATGGTCACAAAGAGTCAGATAAATAAAATTACTTAACAATAACAACAAAAAAAATGAAAAAAAAGGAGTCTCAGAGCCAAAATTGCAGATGATTCCCAAATTTAGCTACTTTTGAAACAGCCCTGGGTTGAAAGTCCAAAAATTTACATCTTAATCCCAGCTATGACATTTACACTATGACTTTATGGAAGTCACTTCCATTATGGCTTCAGTTTTCTCCCTCATAAAATAGGAAAGTTGGACTAGAATCAAGGATTCTTAAACTTTTTTCCACTTGAAACCCACTTTCACAGAGTATCGCTCCCTATATGAAACAGTTACATGATGGAGCAAGAACATGATTCCCTGTCCTCATTTAGGAGATATTTGTATATGCAAGGCTGTATGTTTACATGACCCTGATCATATATAGGTACATGAAATAGGTATACAAATTAAACATTTACTGATAATAAAGTTTTTATCAGCCCCCCACATTCAGTTACAAGACCCTATATGGAGTCACGAACCACAGTTTAAGAGGTTGGGGACCAGAGGATCTCAAAAGTCTGTTTCAGCTCTAGGTCTCTGATACTGTGTAAACAATAATCATTGAAGCTCTAAATCCTTGTACCAACAATCATCTAATCTAGCACCAGTGATGACTGACTCCCTAGCAATCTGACCAGTTTATGCTGATTCTCCAATTCCTGTCCAGCATCCTATTATTCTTAGATAAAAACAAACCAACAAGAGCCTGGACTGAGGCCCTTAGATCCCCCAGGAACACACAGACATGGATAAGGTCTAAAAGTGTATTTGTATATCTCAAAGGAAGCATACAACCTCACATACATAATCAAAAAGAGGCTGACCCCACAGTACAGCAAGTCAAGAATTTTCATAATCAATTGCAAATTGAGTGGATGTCCATCAATTGGAGAATAGCTAAATAAGGTATGATATATTAATGTAATAGAATATTATTAATATTATTGTTCTATAAGAAATATGAGCAGACTGATTTTAGAAAAGCCTGGAAAGAATTGCATGAATTGATACCAAGTGAAGTGAGCAGAACCAAGAGAATGCTGTACACAGGAACAACAAGATTATATGATGATCAACTACGATAGACTTGGCTCTTCTCAGCAAAACATTGATCTAACACAATTCCAATCAACTTGGGATGGAAAATGACATCCACATTCAGAAAGAAAACTATGGATACTGAATGTGATCACAGAATACTATTTTCAACTTTTTTTGTATTCTTTTTCTTTTTTATGGTTTTGGTTTTTCCTTTTTTTCTGATTTTTCTTTCCCAACATGACTAACATGGAAATATGTTCAAAATGATTATATATTTATAACCTGTGTCAGATTTCTTGCTGTCTTGGGGAGGGGAGAAGTAAGGGGAGAAGAGAAAAAAAATTGGAACTTGTTGAAAACTATCTTTTCATGTAGTTGGAGAAAATAAAATACTATTGAATTCAGGGAGAAAAAAAATGTGCATATCCTGCAATTCTAATTAAGTTTCTTGTGGGAAACTAAGGAGCTTCACATCACAATGACTTCTCTGAGGTAGTGACCAAAAATGGCCAAAAGCAGATCATCAGCAGAAGAATCTTAGAGACTAATTAGTCCTCTTGAACATCATTTGATGAGGTCACTCCCCTCCTGCTTTCTTTGTCCCAGAAGGTTAACATTGTAGCCTTCATTTATCCTTCTTGCAGAGTATCGCTCCCTATGAAACAGTTACATGATGGAGCAAGAACATGATTTCCTGTCCTCATTTAAGAGATATTTGTATGTGCAAGGCTGTATATTTGAGTCCCACATAGATACATTAGCTTCCATTTTGGCCACAACAACACTATCCCTGAGCAATCCTTTCAAAATCTCATTGCTGTTGTTCACAAGGGGAGAAAGAATAGACAGCTCAATGTAAACACATGCCTTCCAGTAGAATGCAACAAAAGGTCTCCTCTGTTAACAAAGTATCAATAACACCATCCTCATATGCAAAGCACAGCACAGAGAAGTCTCACTGTCCCCATTTTATAATGAGAAAATTGAGGTTGGGCGAGGGAAACTGGTCTCCCTTGAGTGTCATAGCTAATAAATAGCAGAGCCAGGACTTAGTTCTTCCAAGTCCAAGAACACTGTTTTCCCGTTACAGTGTCCCCAAAGAGAAATGGATGTAACTGGGTACCACCATGGACTTGGAAAATGCTGAGTTTGATGATACAAGCTGATAACAGCCAGAGAAGACTCTAGGCACATGGTATAAACAAAAATTCTAGGAAATATGCCATATGCCATTTAGATGACCTTTTCCTTGATGGGAATGCTTTTGTCTCCTACTTCTGCCTAAGGGAAATCTTCCCCAAATTTAAAGATCTAACTCAAATAACTCATCTAAAGGGCAAAACTTAGATGAGAGATTGGACTTATTCCACTTTCTCAAAAGGGCTAAACCAAGGGTTCTGGCATGGGCAGACATTGCAGTAAGACAGATTTAGATTCAACATAAAGGGAAAGTCCCTAAAAACTAGGGCTATTTATAAACAGAATGAGGCTCCCTCAAAAGGTAATGAGTTCCCCATCACCAAAGGCATGCAGAAACAGAATGAAAACTCATCAGAAATCTTATAATATTGTGGTTGAATTAGATTACCTTTAAGGTTGTGTTCAGTTCAGATTCTGTAACTATGATTTTGCCCCCCAAAAAATGCATCATAGCCAGCTAATATCTCACTTACTTGGAGAAAGCCAAATCTTTATTTGTTTACCTTTACCACTGGAATTTCTTAAGGAAATGAAGAATGAAAGATAGAGGGAGAAGGAGGGAGAGAGACAGAAAGGGACAGAGAGAGGAATACAGACAGAACAAAGGAAGCATTGCATAGAAAACTTGCACCATAGCCAGGCTCTGATGCTTTAGAAATCCCACCTCTACTCCACAGCACAGGCAAGGATTAACTTTGGTCTGGTTTTAAATTCCATGAATCTATATTCTCTGAGCTTAGGTAGAAGGAATCCGGCCAAACTAACCCTAATACTGATGGAGCTCCTGCCAGACAATGGTCAGGAAACAGAGGTGGCTGACTCCATTAAATACAGTCAGCCCTGGGTGATGGCACCCATGATACTAACCTTCCCTCATGACAGAACAAAAATGAACCTGGATGGAGGAGGAGGATTGTGGTTTGAACAAAACCTTTTAAAGATTTTCCCCTAAATTTTGACTGCTCACATCTTCTCTTAGGCACTAGTTTTATCTTAATTGAATTGAAGCACTGGTTGCATCTTCTGACAAGAAGTGACCAAGGGAAGCTGAGCAATTTCTTCCCGTAGGAACTTGAGAATGGTTCAGATTTCCAGAGGGCTTGGTATGTTCACTTCTTCAGATCCCTTACTTTGAAGAATTCTGTTCTGTAAAAACATGACATAACCTCTACTCCACGGAAGTGAGAACTGACCACCTTCTTACCATAGTTATCTATCTAACTCTCTTCCTCTATCTTTAATTTCTTATATCTGGAGAGAAAATAAAATACCAACCCTTCCCTCTCTCATTTATAATAATGGCTGATATTTATATACGACTTTAAAGTTGTCAAAGTGCTTTGCATTATCTCATTAGAGTTACATAAAAACCCTATTTCAGTCATGTCTGACTGACTCTTTATGACCCTGTTTGTGGTTTTCTTGGCAAAAATAGTGCAGTGGTTTGTCATTTCTTTCTACAGCTTATTTTGTAGATGAGGAAACTGAAGTAAGCCAGGTTAAGTGACTTGCCCAAGGTCACACAGCTAGTAAGTGGCCAAATTTGAACTCAGGAATCTGAGTCTTTATGGCTTCAGACCATGAACTCTATCCACTATTCCATCTGGCTGCCCTAACAATCCCAAGGAGAGATTCAAACAGGCAGTATTATTATTCATTATTATTATTACTCCCATTTTACAAATAGGAAAATTATGACTTGCCTATGGACACACAGCTCCTACATTTCAGAAATGGAATTTGAACCCAGGTTTCCCTGATCCTAGATCCAGTCCTCCATCCACTACACATAACAGCCTGCTATACAGATACAACAGGTATTATTCCTCATATTTTAAAGCTAAGGAAGCTGAATCACAGAGAACTTAAGTGATCATACAACCAGGAAGTATCAGAGGCAGGATCTGTATTCAAATCTCCCCTACTCCAAATCCAAAAACCTATTTATATGCTGTGTGATAAGATAGATGAGGGATCAACCATAGACTTAGCTTTATAAAACCTGGCATTGATTTCATGTCATTAATCGTTAGTGCAAGGCACTAACAATGCATTGTGCTTCAATTTCCTCATTTGTAAAATGGGAATAATAATCATTCCACTATCTCTACCCCTCCATCCTTCCTCCAGGTTATTACTGGGAAAACATATGAAAAAGTATACCTTAAAGCATGATGAAAATATGTTATTAAGAAACATCAGTGACTGCTCAGAGGATACATCTTTCTTATTAGTATCATAGCACCTCACAACAATTAGCAGAGGAGCCAACAAGGGTCACATCTTGCAGTTCTGCAGAGTCTCCCACGCCCATAGTTTACTTGTGATCTCAGCAGGTTCAGAGCTGCTGGATCACAGCCTGTCAATTAAATGGCTCCTTAGAGAGAGCCGGCTTTTTTCCAGAGTCCCCAAAGATAGAGAGCATCTTGTAAGCACACAGCTTGCCTATTTATCTCACCACTTGTATCAAACCCCTTATTCCCCCAGGAAGGACTCTTTAAAAGTTACTCTCACACTAACTGCATTTTTCTTTCAAATCTGCTTCTCCCTCTGTACTGAAGAGCCTTGATATTTAAAACTTCTTAATCTTTTTCTTTTTTAAGATTATATTCCAAAAAAAAGCATATCCATTGAGTTCTGACAGGTCAAGCCTCCCTCTCTTAGTTTCAGAGACCATTTAGGAGTAGCTTTGCCTCTTAACTCCAATTTGTCACCCACTGGCAGGCATGCTAGAGGCGGGTCTTTGGACCCAAGAAGATGGTTCGCCGCTCTCAAATAGAAGGCCCTCAAGGATTCTGCTAAAAGAGCCACATGTGCAAATTTGTAGGAAACTTAAGTGGGTGACCTTTTCTGGACTGTACCTGGTCATCTTCTGGCATGCCCTTTGTATTTTCATCATGAGAAGAATGGGAGGAGCAGGGGAGATGGGAAGGTATTGCCAAGGGAAGAAATGATTTGTGTAGCCCGATCTCATAGGGTTGTTGTGAGGTTTAAATGAGATCAGTTATATAAAAAGCACTTGGCAGACAGTAAGGCCCTATGAAAATGTCAGCTTTTGTTGTTATTATGATTATATGAAGCTAAAGTTAGCTGGGAGTATATTGAGCTCTGCTCCTGAGATAACCTTTCAAAGTTAGCTCTGTACAAGGAAGCCCACACTGACCAGGCATTGGTGCATCAACCAGAGACAGGGATGGATGAATTGTGGGGCTGAATTAAGAACAAAGAATTAGAGATTCACAGCTAGAAGGATCCTCAGAGATCAACTAGTCCTCCCTTCCCTTTACAGATGAGAGAATTTAAACCAAGACATTAAATCACTCACCCAACATCACACAGGTAGTAAGCAACAGAATAGGGATTCAAACTCAGATCCTAATCCAGGATAGTACTAGCTATTTATTTGTGTCCACATTATTTCTCTTGCTATTATCTGAGAGGGTCAAGAAGAAGGGTTATATTGGAAAATATAGGAAATGAAAATTTTAAAATATTAACAAAAATTCATTGTTAAGAAAAGAAAATAAATTGTAGAAATTGGTATTAATTGAAAAAGAGATGGTTTATCTTTTAATATTCATATCAATACTTCCAAATGTCAGTAATGTCATTGGTCTAAGCACTTTTTAAGATGCTCCTCACTTTAGCAAATTGTTTTCATGACTCACTGTGGTCCAAAGCTATCAACAACTAGTGTCCAACCCTCTGCTTATAAGCTTCCTTGGACATTGGTCTTTGGACAATAAACATACTATATACATTGCTGACCAATATTTAAAAGTTTTTCACCTTGGTAAGACAAGACAGTACCTAACTCCATTCCTTCCCTCCAAGATAAGGCATTGAAGTAAGACATGAATGTAGAAATATTTATGAATAATGTTCTGCTTTAATGAGGATCATTGAACTTCACTCTGTCTCACTGTCACTCCCAGAGCTAATGACAAAGAGGATTGGAATTGACAAAAAAAAAAAAAAAAAAGCAGCCTTCTGCTTTTTCTATTTTTTCCTTCAAAGCTCACTTGAATCGTTCTTTTCTCATTAGCCACTGACTTCCACTACACCAAACTTGGTCATTTCTTTGCCATTCAGAATCAATGCAATCATTACTAAGCTTTGATTCTATTGCCTCTTTCTTTGACAAATGCAGTGCCATATTCAATGCCACCATAAAAAAAAATATCATTGCTATGATAATTAACATCACACATTGGGAATCTAGTAGCAGCTATTTCTATCATCTACCGTGTTTCCCCGATAATAAGACCTATCCCGAAAATAAGCCCTCCCCTTACTGTGTAAGATTCCTCTAAAATAAGCCCTCCCCCGAAAATAAGCCCTATTGAGATTGCTACTGTAGTGAAGGTGATCCCCTGCGCTACACACTACATTATGGTACCCTCTGTATGCACCGTCGTCCCCGTTCCTCCCCCCCCTCCACATGAAGCACATGCCGCGCTCTGAGCTGCATCCAATCAGAGCTGCAGCAGTGATATTGCTGGACATGACAGATTGGGTCCACTTCTTCTGAAGGAAATGGAGGCGCAAGACATCCAGGACTGAATTCAGGGTACGGACACTTATGATGATGTTGTTGAAGAAGATGATACGATCATTATTGAATAAAGGTACATTTTTTTATTCACATTTACCTGTTTATTAAAATTGCTGTCAATGTTCATTAAAATAAGCCCTCCCCTGAAAATAAGCCCTCTGGTGTTTTTCTGTCCAAAAAAAAAATAAGACAGTGTCTTATTATCGGGGAAACACGGTAGTAGTTGGTAAATCCCTTGATGTAAATGGCACCACAGTTCACACAGTTCACAGTTTTCTTAGGATCAGAAAAACCTAAGTTCAAATACAGCTTCAGATACTAACTAGTTATGTAACTCTGTTCAAGTCAGTTAATCCTGTTTACCTCAGTCTCCTCGGCTGTAAAATAGGTATCTTGTGCCAGGGTTGTATAAAAATCAAAGGAGATAATGTGTGTAAAGCACTTAGTACAGTGCCTGGAATGTAGTAGGCACTTAATAAATGCTTATTTCCTTTTCCTTCCTTGCTCCTTTATTGGCAGGGACTGTCTTTTGAATTTGTATTCATAGCACCTAGCATGTGCCTGGCATACAGTTGTTTAAAAAATGATTGCTTACTATTTAATTGACTTATTGCAAAAGATGTAAAGATTTGCCCTTCACAGAGATCCAGCCAGACAGCCATAAAGTCAATCCAAAGCCTGATCTGCGCTTTGCCCTCCAGTGGACATGCATTCAGCAAAACCTATCTGAAACTCTCCCTCTGCTTTCAAACTGTCTATCAGCTACTTACTGAGACCCTAACTGGAAACGTGGAAAACTCTTCCTGTTTCTCAGTTAGCAACAACCACAATTCAACCACATGCAATGTGTTGTCACATTCCAAACTGCCTGACGAGACACTTAAGAATCTCTCAGGGCCCTTGTTACATGTGGTCCACAGAGTAAGCAAACTCTCCTAAGCTCTGTCCCAAAATACTCATGAAAAGGTATTTAATCTGCTCTTAAATACCTGTCAGAGACACAAGACCACAGGGCTGGGGCTTCCAAAATAGACTATGCAGGTTTCCATTGCACTAATGTGGCCTTTGGATACTCATTGATTGAAAAAAAGGAAGAACCCACAGCTCTCATTTGCTGGACACTGCAAAAATGGGAATATCATCACTCTTACAAAGATATAGCCACATATTTAAAAAAAAAAAAAAAAAAAACATTCAACCTGGGTAGGCAGTAAAAATTATCAGGTTGAAATTTTCATTGGTAGTCATTTTCACACAATCAAAAGGATTTTACATTAGGTTTCAAAAGAAGTACACATACACATGTGCATGCATGCACACACACACACACACACACACACACACACACACACACACACACACACACATTTTCCCTGTCTCCTCTAAGAAACAGGATGGGTGAATAGAATCAAATTGCTTTTAATAGGAACTAAGTTTCTATCTAGCTATTTGCATTATGGAGATTAATGAAGAGTGGTTTAAAATAACTGGAGCAGTCATGGCCAGTAGATTGCCAACATCAGCATCCTTCCTGTGGGCTCATTCATCATTGTTTTAACAATTATGACATTCCAGACAATTTCCATTTGCTATCCATCTCCAGTTTGATGGCCGCCCACCAAGAGTAAGGGTGTCATTTCCAGTCTTCTTTTATTAGAGTAAGAGGCAAGAGACTTGAAGGAAAAAGCAAAGTCCAGTGAGAACAGGGACATCAAATAAGACCAATTAAAACCATGGAGGAATAGTCAAATATGTAATGCTACTTTTCGATGCTTAATGCTGACTCCAATCAATTAGTCAGTTGACAAATTTTTGTTGAGTTTAACACTCTGGTAGGTACTGACTCCTCAGGGAAAATATCTCTTGAGAGTAAGAATAGTACATCCATTGGAAATAAAGTCCCATTTTAGATACTCTTGGGGCTTTTCAAAAGAAATAATAGGCATGCTTTTATAGAATTATTGCCATTAGAAGTGAAATGAATGTATGAATGAATAAAAAAGCATTTATTGAGATCTTACAATGTGCTAGGCACTGTGCTCAATTTTAAGGGAACAAAACAAGCAAGACAGTCCCCACCCTAAGGAAATTTTATTCTATTAATGGCAGACTGCAAAAAGATAGAGTTGGAAAATGAATTTAGGGAGTGGAAAACTGAAGACCCAATATAGCATGGAGACTGTTATGACTGGGGTAGTAAGTCTGAAATCACAATTAGGTAAGGTGAAAATGTATCATGTACACTGAGAGTCACAGGGGTAAGAATATGAATTTTTCCCCTGAGGCAATTGGGGTTAAGTGACTTGCCCAGGGTCACACAACTAGGAGGTGTTAAGTGTCTGAGGTCAGATTTGAACTCAGGTCCTCCTGACTTCAGGGCTGGCGCTCTATCCACTGCTCCACCTAGCTGCCTCAACAATACAAATGATTAACAGAAGAAGAGAAACCCAGGACTGCAGGTATCATGGTATGGAGAAGAACAAGAACACTTTCTTTGATATGTCCAACAAGTGATCCTTGAATGTCTGCTTGAAGTCCTCTAATGAAGGGGGGACCCACTTCTCCCCAAGATGAGCTCACTCCAAATTTGAACAGTTCTGTTTTTTTTTTCCTTAAATCAAGCTCATTTGCCTTTTTGCAACACAAAAACTCCTGATTTCTGATTCTGTTCTCTGGAGACAAGTACAAGTTTATTTGCTCTATTATGTGGCATCCAGACTTGCAAATAATGAGGATCATAAAATGGAATGAATGGATAGATGGATAAATGGATGGATGGTCAGATGTATGAATAAAAAAAAATGTATCTTAAGTTCTTACCATGTTTCTAGAGCTGGAAGAGTACTCAGATGCCATATTGTAAAATGCCTACATCTTCAGAGAAGACAATTAAGATCATGGGGATTAAATGACTTGCCAAAGTCGCATAGGTAGTTCCAAAGGTAGAATTTGAATCCAAGACTTCCACTCCAGAACCAGCACTCATTATAACTTGCCTATTCTGATCTCCTTAAGTCTTCTCTTCTCCAGGCTACTTCTTCCAACCATTCCTTATAGGTCTGAACTTGAAGCCCATTGCCACTATAATAGCTTTCCTCTAGATATTCTTCAGCTAACCTGTGTGTTCTCTAAACTGTGTGATGTTCACAATTAATCAGTCAACACAAATTTATTAAGCCCTCCCTGTGTTCCAAGCACTGTGTGGTCTGAAGAGAATAACCTAGATTATATCCTTGGAGTTGTGATTCCACTGAAATTCTTGTCTTTCTAGTTAGTCTTGGGTGACTAATTATATCTACTCTAACTTGGTGAGATTTCCCTAATTAGCAGAAGAAATTTCATTCTCCCTAAAGAAAGACATCATTTTGTCATTTGGTCCCTGATTTTACTGGTAGAAACCCCCTTTATCACTGTAGATTGGTAACTTTGCACCTCAGTGTCTTAGAAAATTGCCTGCCTTTGGATCATTGAGAAAATAAATGACTTATCCAGAGTCAATTTGTGTGAAAAGCTAGACATGAACTTATCTATTCCTGACTCCAAAACCCAACGCATTGCCTCTTATATGAAATTATAAACAAGAATTCATAATTCTGGCTAGTTTAATGGCCTTCTAAGTCAATCAAGGCCAGTTAAAGATGGCTCCTATTGGTCATGATCACCACTTGAAGAAATGGCTCTAGAAACCAGGACAATTAATTTACGGGTACTCATTATGGACCAACACTTTCTTCCATAGTACTTAGTACAAAGGCTTCACATATACAATTGGACATGCTATTACATCAGTCACATGCTTCATCAAAGTCACCCCATCAAGGAATGTTTCAGCAAGCTTTGCTTCTCCTCCTTCATTCCTCTAATTTACCCTTATAAAGTAAACAACTATTACAATATACAATGAAGATTTTTCCGCCATTAAAAATATCCCAAATTAAACTCAACCAAATCATTAAACAATTATTGAGTATCTACAAATGCTACACAAATCAGGAAGTATAAGCAAAGAGGGGAAAAAAGAAAATTTTAAATTTATAATGAAAGCTTCTTAATCACTAGAGTTGTGCCAAAATTGAAAGACTTGCTTCATGAAGTATTATGTTCCCCACCACTGGAGGGCTTTAATTAGAGACTAAATGAGGAAATTCCTCCTTTAGGATATAGTTGAACTAGATGACATTCTGATTCCAAATCTGGTGTTCTGGTATTGAAAGGATACAGACCTCTCCCCCAAAGTGCTTGCATTCCAATAAGGGAAGTTAGAAATGAAGAAAATAAGAATGACAATATACTAAATTTTAAGGTTCTTTAACAAATGATAAAAATAATTGTAATTTAATTGTAAATTGCAAAGGGTACATAAACTAAAGATATTTCTTTGAATCACTATACAGAATGTTTGAATATGGAAGAAATCAAAAATATATCCAGGAATTTCTCCCTTTCAAAAATTCCTTCTTGGGACAGCTAATTGACATAGTGGATAGAGCACCAGCCCTGAAATTAGGAGACTTGAGTTCCACACTTAACACTTCCTGACTGTGTGACCCTGGGCAAATCACTTAACCCCAATTGCCTCAGCAAAAAAAAAAAAAAAAAAAAAAAAAAAAAAAAAAAATTAAAAATCCTTCTTTATATTTTAGTTTTAAATCATGATATTGCTCTTCCTATAAGTAGTCCGAATATTATCTCTTGGTATTAGCTGATACTCATTTGATACAAAGAACCCTGCAAATTCATACAAGTCAAAGAGTTCAAATCTCAGAGTTCCCATCAACAAAACCTAGGAAATTTGCTAAGTTATCAAGAGTTTGCATTTAACAAAATATCATTAAATGTTAAAAGTATCACATTAAAGAAGAAAAGTGTTCCTTTCTGTCATTTTAATTGTGGAGCGAATGATCATGGACAGCCTGGATAGTAAACCTAGATGTGAGTTGTAGATGGTGTGCTAATGGCCAGTTGGGCATGCTCAAAAATGTGGTGTTTGAGGGAACAAGGGTTTGGCTGTGAATTGTCTAATCATTTAGCCTCTCCAATATGTTATGGCTCCCAAGATACTCAGGCATGCTTTCAAAACTATGGCTTTATCAATCCATATGAGTCACACACCCCAAATGCCAATATTATTGAGGAAATTCTAATGGGGGGAAAAAACCACTCCTAAATCACAAGAGGAAGTTGTCCAAAAGAAATGAGAGAAATAAAACTTAATGGGAGGAAAGAAATAAAAATGAAAATAAAAATGGAATTAAACTGTCATTAAAGTTCTAACATATTATTAAACCTCATCTCTGTCCAGACAAATCCTACCCACTTCTACAGACCAAAGTTAAGAATCTATCTTGGACTTCATTCAAATCTTGAAGCAAACTCTAAGCTCAAAGTGAGTCAACAGTATGATATAAAAACCAAAAAAAAAAAAAAAAAAAAAAAAAAAAATGATAATCAGCAACATTGAGTACCTCAGTGTCCAGAACAGGAAGGTGATATAGGATCATAGATTTAGAACAAGAAACCTTCAACTCTTTTCATTTTATAGATGGAATCTATAGCCCAAAAGGAATCTGAAGCCCAGAAGAAAATGTGTAATATGTCTAGGGTCTCACACAGTCATTTAACTGTCTGAGGAAGGATCTGAACTCAGGTTCTTCCTGACGCAAAGCCTAGTGCTATATCCATAGTTTTGGTGCACTCTTCCCTGGTCTGGTCAGACAGCTTAAGTATCATGCCCAGTTATTGATATCATGTATTAAGACAGTCATAGATTAAGAGCAAACATTAAACTGAGAGGATCTCGAGTTCATTCCATAAAGATAAATGCAAAGACATGGTAATATTTAACCTTGAGAAAAGGCTTGAAAGTATTTAAAGGACTGGAAATGGAAGAGATTAGACTTGATAGGCTTGGCCCTAGAGGGCAAGCTAGGAGAAATGAATATAAATTATAAAGAGGCAGATTAAGATTCAAGTAAATAAAACCTTCCTGACAAATAGAACTGTCCCAAAGTAGAACAGGTTGTCTAGGGAAGAAAAGGTTTCTGCTATAAATCTTTAAACAAAAACTAATGATGACTGCTTGTCTGTGAGGATTTAGAAAAAATTCTTATTTATGACTTGGAATCCTTTCTAAGTCTGAGATTCTGTGATTCTTTTTCCTAATTATTTTTAAGAAAGGAAATAACATCTATAACACATACAATATGCCAGGAAGTGTACTAAACATTTTACAAATATTAGCTCATTTGATCTTCACAAGACAGAGAGGTAGATGCTAACATTGTTCCCATTTTATAGATAAGGAATTAGAGATTGTAAAAGTAATTTGCCTGGAGTCACACCGCTAGTAAGTGTCTAAAGTAGAATTTTAACTCAGATCTTCCTGCCTTCAGGCATAGCATTCTAACCACTGAGCCATTTAGGTGCCTTGAAGACAAAGGGTTATCTATGTCTTATACTTCCTATTTTTCTCCAAACCCCTACTAAAGTCATCTGTATTCATTAAAAACTCCAAAGAGAAGTCCATGTTTCTGGTTTGAGCAACTGAGTAACACAAACCCTAAGGACCCTCATAATTTCGAATTCTATGATTTGATACACACACACACACACACACACACACACACACACACACACACACACATACTGATTCTTCCCAATAAAATTCAAAGAAAACCACTCAATCATGAGTATAATATCCTATCATACACTTTATAAAGCCCCAAGGAATCAGTCTAACCCAGGTGGGTCATTAGTTTCTGGGTGATCTCTGTGCTATAAATGATGACCAAAATCAATGCAAGAATATTGAATTCACCTTGGCAAATCCCATCCTGCCTTTGGCTGCAGCCCTGCTCTCTTTCCACATCAAATTTTCATGAGCTCGCAGACAATGTTTCCACTTTGTATTGTTTGCCAGCAGGCGGAGAGCCAGGGTACTCATCCTGACAGGAGACCGGACTCATCCATTCAAAACAAATCAGCAAATGTTTGAGTGTCTGCTGTGTGCAGGGCACTGTGCTAACATTGGGGTCTCAAAGATGGGAAATGAGGCAGAAGGGAAAGTCTAGAACTAGGTTGAAAGGCAAAGGATTCTAGGAAAATTCAAAGAGATTATTTTCAGATGGCAAAATTGGGGAAAGTGTTGTGGAGGAAGTGGTCCTTGAGCTGGGCTTTAAAGGAAAAGAAGTATATCAAAGCATCAAGGTGAGGAGGAAGTGTATGTTGCAAACATAGAGAAATATCCTGGAAGAGAGTTCAGAAGCTCTAGGAACTAGCATGATAGGATCAGAGAATAGATAGTACTCTATTTTAGCTAGGATGTAGAGTTGGTACCTAAAGGGAAATAATGTGAAATAAAAATAGAAAGGTCAATTGATATTAAATTGACTTAAGAAGGCTTTAAAGCCAGCATATGACTTTTGCTTTTTATCCTCACTAGGAAGTAGGGAGAAAGCATCCCCAAGATCTGAAAGTCACCTGTCCTGTACTTTTCAGCAACTATATGACAGGTATGAACTATAGGAGAAAAGGGCAAGAATATCAGCACAGGCAAAAGGTGATGAGCTCCTGAATTAGGATGCTTGGCAGTGTGAATGGGGAAAAGATCAATACCATAAATATTGATCAGTAAATGTGAGGGAGGATAGAGAGAATGGAATTATAGGAAGGGAGAAAAGGGTCACTTTGGGATGTTGGATTTGACTGACTAAAAGATCATAGTTCCATCAATAGACACAAAGAAGGAACAGATTTGGAGGACCCTAGAGGTCCTCTCCTTCAAAAGTTTCAATCTACAGATGAAAAAACGAGGATCAAAGATTTTATGTAACTTACTCAAGTTTATCCAAGTAAGAAGTAGAAAAGGTAGAATTCAGATCTAGGTCCTCTCAATCAAAAATCCAGTATTCCTCTTAATACCCTATGCTGTCATAGAATATATGCAAACAGTCTATGTTATGACCTCAAAGGACCATTCTGCTAACAGGGCTAAACAAATATTAACCCAAGCCACTCCTGTTATAACTTCTGAGATGCTCTTTTTTCCTGTGCCATGAGGAGGATGAATTAATGAGGCACTTAGAAATCTCATGAAGTTTCTCTCTTTAAAGTAGCACTAGGACCATAAGTTCTTAAAAGTTCTATCTGTGACTTGTAAATATATACTTATATAAGAGATCTTGAAAGTTGGAAAAGTTTTGTAGCACCTGATAAAAAAGCAATATAACTATTGTTTGTGAAGCAAACTAAACAGAAGCCACTTCTGACATTTACTACTTATAATACTTGGGCTCTTGACTTCTTGAGGACTCATTTAAAATGAAGGGAGGAGGAAAAAAAACTGAACTGAATGACTCTAGTGTTATAATCCTGTGGAATCCAAAATGTCCAAAAGAAATTTTGGCAGTTCAAAAACTGAAACCAAACCAATAGCACTTTATTACAGGGACCTTCCTCCTGCCATGAGGTCCATGTCAGATCTTTCTCATGAGCTCAAATGCCCCCTTTCCCTAGAGCCATACTTTTTTAAGACTTGATACCCAGACACTCAGAAGAGGCAAAAGAAAAAAGAGAGGGTCATTGGTTTACAGACTTTACTTCTGATCCTCCAGAAGATTAAAAATGATGCATCAGCATGGATGGACAAAGCAGGGGTCATTCCCATTGACCAAATGGTCATGAGATGGTCTCCTCTTCATGTTGGGCAAGAGAAGGTAATCCAGAGATAAAAAAATAAATTGGGGGACTCTCTATATCATATCAAGACATCCCACTCACACTGAGTTTTGTCATAATGACTGATCAAAAGAGATTCCCATGTCAGCATTTTTGTGATTAGGCAAGTGAACTTTATAACAGGTAATATAATAGGTAATATAATCGGTAACCTATAGCTTGGAGTTTAAATTTGGGAAGTTTATTATAAGAAAGAATTCATGTTATCTAATTATCCCTAGATATAATATATGTAAAATACGTAATTTCTATAATAATATTATTTAATGAAGCTGACTAAAAACTGACTAAATGCATATTACTAGATAAATATGTCACTAATAATTACCAACAATCACCACCTCTATGGAATCACATTGAAATGATTATTACTGATTGGAAAAAAAATGGGAGTACAATAAATCCTTCCTCCCAGTTGAATTCTTTAATATAAGCAATGGACAAAAATTAAAACAAAATCTGAGTCCTCTATAGCCCTTCTACTTCTACAGCAATGGTAGGAAAAGGAAGCAAAAGATATTAAACATAAAATGATAATACCATCTCTAACACTAATAATTTGTTAATCTTCTTAGTAATTTATCATTCAAAGACCAACAAATTGACATTGCTGTAAAAACTGAATAGCATTGAAATTGCCATTCTTGCTATAATTGAAGACAAAAGACATAAAAAAAGTAACGAAATTCAATGTCAGCCTGTTGTCTCCCTCGGAAAGGTAAATAACAGAGATGGTCACATAGGTTTTATCGAGTGCCCTAAGGTAACAAGAAATACTATTTCATGAACTGCTTAGTTGTCTCACCCTGCAGTGCTCACAGTGCCCACCATGAAGATAATCACAGTTTATGCACCAATATCTGATGCAGAGACTGAAGAAATAGAAAAACACTATTAACAACTTGACAAAATACTGTGAAGTAAGTCAATATATACTTTGATGTTGAAACTTGGGATTTTTCTCTACAAAGGTAGATACAACAGAGAATGATAAATACTATTTTGGAAAATAGAGTACAGGATCAAGAAATGGAAGCAGCCAAAGGCTTCTAAGCTGCAGAAACGTGACACCTGCCCAACATAAATACTTTGTTCTCTCTCTCTCTCTCCTTTTTCTTTTTTTTATTGATGCTTTTGTTGTGGTTTGAATCAGTATAATTTCCCAATAGACCATCCTCATGTCCACTGAATACTCCCTTGAAACGAGCAATACGATCTGACAAAGCAACCACATAGTAACAACATCCTGCTCCCTAGTCCCTCTTCTCCACTGAGAAATATGTGACTTTCATCCTTCATTATCCAGAACCAAGATTGTTCAATGCAATTAATCTGCATTCAGCTGTCTTTTGATATTATTGTCATTTACTCTATTAAAGTCTTTGTGAATATAGCTCTCTTGGCTTGGCTGGCACTACTCTACATCAGTTTATGGAAATCTTCCTACATTCCTTGGAATTCTTCTTAGTCATCATTTCTTACAACACAATAACGATGTATCACATTCACATTCCATTATTCAGCCATTCCCAAATTGATGGCCACCCCCCATATCGATTTTGTTTCCAAATTTTTTGCCACTAAAGAGTGCTTCAATGAATTTTTTAGAATTTGTGAATATCATATTCCTGTAATTCCTTTAGTTAAGTTAAAGGAATGTGACTCTTTTTTGCATAGAGAAGTCTAAAGTTTCAACACTGAGGTATATATTGACTTACTTCACAGCATTTTGTCAAGTTCTGAATGGAGTTTTTTTTTCTATTTCTTCAGTCTCTGCAATAGAGATAACCAAGTATCTCATGAAATGGTATTTGTTTCCTTAAGGCACCTAATGAAAACCATGCTTCCACCTCTGTTATTCATCTTTCCAAGGAGAACCATATCTAGTAATGGGACTAAAATACTTTACTAAAAAAAGTAGGGGTAGCAAGATGGCAAAATGGATAAAGTGGTAGGGGTAGAGTCAAGAAGAACTGAGTTCAAATACAGACTCAAACATTTACTAGCTATGTGACCCTAGGCAAATCATTTATCCTCAAATCATTTGCCTCAGTTTCCTCATGTATAAAATGGAGATAACAGCAGCTATATCCCAGATTGTAAGGCTCAAATGAGATAATATTTGTAAAGTACTTAGCATAGTACTTGACACATAGTATTCCCTTGACCCTTCATTTTCAGAAGGCATGGCAAGCACCCAACAATATCATAAAAAGCAAAATTGACTATAATCCTACCAAGCAGAAAACTAGTAGTTACAGTTGGTTGTGTACAGCCATGTAATTGACTGGTTGAAGCAGAGATCAAAGTAAATATCAAATTAGGAAAACAAAAGGGCAAGGATGATAAGACACAGAAAAGCCTCAAAAAGCTGTCATCAAAAGCTATGGCCTCTGAAAAATGACAACAGACTATAAAGTTAACACATTGATGAAATGTAAAATAAGGATTCTGGTAGGATGAGTACTGGATTGAGGATCAAATAGTCTAGCTATGAGTATCACTTCTGAAGTCTAATAGCCAAGGTATATGAGGAACTGATTCAGATATTTAATAAGAGCCATTCTCTAAAACATAAATCATCAAAGGATATGAACAGGGAATTTTCTAAAGAAGAACTCTAAACTGTTGTTGACAGTGGAAAATGGACATGGAAAAATACTTCAAATAACCAATAATTAGAGAAATGAAAACTAAAGTAAGTCTAATATCTTGCCTCATACATATTAAATTGACAGATATATATATGTAAAAGAAAAATGACAATCATTTGAGGGAGACATGTACTCTAATGCATTGTTGGTAGAACCATGAATTAATCTATTCATTCTGGAAAACAATTTGGAAATATGCCTTTAAAGAGTTATTAAATTATGTATACTCTTTGACCCTAGTATTTCCCAAGGGGATTAAAGAAAGAAGAAAAGAATGTATATATGTATGCATGCATATAGGCATATATATATACATATATATACACATATATATCACAACTCTTTTTGTAGTGGCAAACTGGAAAGTAAAGAGATATTTATATATTAGGGATTGGCTTAATAAATCACGGAATTTAAACACAATCGAATATTATATTATATCAAATGATTAAAAAGGTGGCTTCAAAGAAACATGGGAAGACCTGTATAAACCAATGAAGAATGAAGTAAATAAAATTAGAAAAATAATCCCTACAATAACAATATTAAAAACAATTTTGAAAAACTCAAAAATTTTGATCAGTTCAATGTCAAATTATGGTTCTAGGAAAATTATGATGAGGCATGCTCCCCAGCTATTAAGAAAGTGGTAATAGAGTTATGATATGAAAGTAGATGTATATTTATACAAATAGGTAATTTGGAAATTTGGTTTGCATATTTCTTATACATATACATATTTATTATAGGAGATTTTCTTTTTCTTTTTTTTCCAATGAAGACTGTGGAAGGAAGGAAGGAAGGAAGGAAGGAAGGAAGGAAGGAAGGAAGGAAGGAAGGAAGGAAGGAAGGAAGGAAGGAAGGAAGGAAGGAAGGAAGGAAGGAAGGAAGGAAGGAAGGAAAGAAGGAACTAAATGGCAAAGTTCCCTCCTAGTTCTAAATCTATGATGTTTTCTAAGAGAAAGTTAAGTAATGAACATCAAGGAAGCCTAAGGAGGTAAATTTATTGAAAGCTTTCAGCTTGTAACACAATGCAGCCTTGAACAGACTCTTTCAAAAACAAATTTTTTTTAATGCGGCCTCTCTCCTACAGATAAAAAAAAATTATTCAAGAATCTGGGACAGAGATCTATATGTCTATGACATATGGAAATAGCTTTATTCAATGAGCTTCTAAGTACTGACATCAAGAGAGGGATAAACAGTGGGGAAGAAATAGAAGGGGGCAATGTTCACCAGTTGAGTTGTCCGATGTCTTGGAAAATGTTCAAACAAAAAAAATTTGTTATTAATAGAAAGGTTCTTCAAGTTCCTGATCAGAGAGAAATGTACTAATTATATCAAGCTCCAGGCTATTACAAACTTCCCTTAAAAAATTTCTAGTAATGAAAAAGACATTAGGGTTTCCCCTCCCACTGGGAAAAGAAAATAGATTTTAAAAGTATGTGTGTGTGTGTGTGTGTGTGTGTGTGTGTGTGTGTGTGCGCGCGCGCGCGGATAGATAGATAGATAGATAGATAGATAGATAATTAAAAGCCTTAATTACTCAGGCTATGGCATGAAGCTCAGTGAATAGGCCATTAGGTTAGTCCATTAATGCATCTATGTCTTGGATCCATCCTGTTTTGGGCACTGAGCTGGGGTCACAATTGAGGAGGAAGAAATCAGGCTGGATCATATCTGGAGATGTGTCCAGTGCTTCCAATAATTCCAGATTGTTAGCCACAACAAAAACCCATCTTTTTAGCACCAGGATCCTTCATGTTGCCACTTGGCCATAAATCATGGCGCACATGGCCTCTAAAGAACTGGACCTGCATGTAACCAAAGGCAATGACAAGCAGAAGTGGCTACAACCCATTCCCAGTTGGACTCCCTTATGAGAAGTCACATAAGAACTTCATCAATGCCACATGAGATGAGAAAACAAGATAGACCAGTCATGTGATAAGGAGAACCAACAGATGGATAGCCTAACTTGCCCCTGAACATTAGGTGAACTACTCTGGAGACATTAAAATAACTGGAGCAAGGCCTCTGGCTCATTGAATGTCTCCTCTTTGGAGAATTTACAGAAAGCCAGGGAGAAGAATCATATGACATGGGAACAGGAGAATAGTTTGCAATCTGCCTAGTGAAAACAGTATTGCTCAGTAGCTAAAAGGATTGGACCTGGAAAGAGATAACCCTAAAGGTAATTCTACCTCTTATTTTGAAAAGTTTTGTGACTCTGGACAAATCCCTTAAACTAGTTGAACCTCAGTTTCCTCATTTATAGAAAGGAATAATAAGGATCAAAAAGAAACTGTATGGAAAAACTGGTTTGCAAATTTTAAAGTGCTATATGATTATGAGCTATTATCATTATAAGCATGCATCTAATTCAACTTCAAAATTATAGAATCTTATGACATGAAAGGTCTTTAAGAATCATTTAGTGGTATCCCCTTATTTTATTAATTTAGTGATAATACTAACTCACATTTAAAAAGCACTTACCCTAAAATAACCTTGTGAGGAGAAGGAACAATATTATATTATTATCCCTATTTAACATATGAGATAGAAATGGCAAATATTACATTATTATCCCCATTTATATATAGAAGAGAAGAGAAAATACTGCATGATTAGCCCAATTCTATAAATTAAGGGCAAAGAGTAAATACTACACTATTGTTCCCATTTTAGATAAATAAGAAGAGAAAACATGGCATTATTATCCCCATTTTACAGATGAAGAAAATGAGTTTCAAAAAGGTAGATTGATTTTTATCATGATCATCTTGCAGATGGGGAAGGAGAAATACATTTTTCAGTTTCTAGTGAATATCCTTTCCCATTCTCCCCTCTCAATCGTTGTTGTCACATGCTCCCCTCTCAATCAATCATTCCCAGACACCCAGAAACAATCCAACCAAGATTTAGAAGGAACAATCTACCATATGGACTCAAATATGGCTGAGTACACCCTCAAAAATATGTCTTTGAATGAGGAAAAAAATTAGAGTTTATACTAGAAAAAATTGCCCTGATTATGTGTTTAGAACAAAGCAGAATTGGAAGGGAGGTGGGAAATGTGACCTATATTTACTCGGGCTGTAACATCCTTGTTCATTTAAGGGAAGGGAGACAGCAGGGACAAATCCTAATTTTTTTCATTACACTTTTCATTTTACTCCCAAGGCCTCTGAGGGATGGAGGTAGAGGGGAGAGATAGGAGGGATGTAGAGATAAAGGGCAGAAAATATTTTTTTCCTGGATGAATATCAGTACTTGTACACAAAGCTGAGTAAATCATTTTCCAAATCCCTCAGCAAGGGTACCACAAGACCTTTTGTGGCACAGAGCTGACTTCAGCAGCAACAGCAGCTTCTTATACTGCTGAGCTAGAGCATACTGGAGCCATTCAGGGTCTTACCAGCACACTACTATGATTTTCTTCAAAATACCCTGGATCACTCAACTGGCCAGAACATCACGGACAAGCCTTTATGGAGCAGCTAATTATGCAACTTTCTGTAAAGAGACAATAGTTTTGACTTCCTAAAGAAAAGCCACCATCCAGTCTTGCCCCAGTGAAAGATATTTAAGCTAGAACAAAAAGCTGGCAGAAAATATTCTAAGGTATAAGGAAAGACACAAAACACTCCAGCTGCTCTGGGAATCAGAATCTCCCAACCAGAGGCCATTCCTACATGACAGTCCCTTCTCTCATCATTGCCAACAAATAGATGTTCAGACTCTGCTTAAAGACCTCCAGTGAAAGGAAGTCCATTGATTTCTAAGAGTACATTCCATATTGGGACAGTTATAATTATTAAGTTTGGGGTTTTTTGACAACAAACCAAAATCTACCTCTGGAAAACTTTTTCCCTTGCTGTCTCATGCACCTATTATTCACATACTACTATTGTCTACACTATAAAGACTAGACAGTCATTCAATGCCAAATTAGGATTAAAAGAAAAGGCAATCCATCTGCTTCATCATTTCCTGCTGTTCACCTGACCTTGGATGCCTCAGTCAGAGCCAAACCTGGAGTAGAGGGATAACAAATAAACATTTTTATGGGAAAAAATTTTGATTCCATGCTGTTGGTTATTAAGCTTATAGATAGAATAGGAAGAGAAAATACTACATTATTATCCCAATTCTACAAATTAAGGGCAAAGAGTTAATACTACACTGTTGTTCTCATTATTAGATGAATAAGAAGAGAAAAATATGGCACTATCATCCCCATTTTACATATGAAGGAAATGAGATTAAAAAAATATAGAATTATTTTTCTCATGATCATCTTGCAGATGGGAAGGAGAAACACATTTTTCAGTTTCTGGTGAGCATCCTTTCCCATTCTTCCCTCTCAATCGTTGCTGTCACATGCTCCCCTCTCAATCAATCATTCCCAGACATCCAACAACAATCCAATCAACAATTACACTGATGGGCCTCGAACACTTGGAAAATGGTGAGCTCTCAAGTGGTAAAAGCCATATTTATCCAGCACTTTAATGGTTACAAAAATGCTGTTGCATATCCTACAATTTTTTGGAGCCACAGGCAAAAGAAAAAGCAACTCAGTGATGTAGTGGATAGAGAGCACAGGTCCTGGAGTCAGGAGCATCTGAATTCAAATTCTGCCTCAGACACTTACTAACTGCATAACCCTGGCCAAGTCACTTAATCCCAAGTGTCTTTTTCCCTAACCAAAAAGAAAAAAAAAAAGGGTGGGGTGACAGGGTGACAGCCATGTAGATACCAAAGACTCCCAGACATTAGTGATATATTTCTCCCCAACTAATTGTGTATCTTGTGTGTTTATATGCTACATTCTTCTCCCTCCTTTCCCTGTAAACTTGAGTAAAGGAACTTTTTTGTTTTGTTGTTATACCATCATTGCCTAGTACTTAGTAGAAGCTTCAGGTGCTGGTTCAACTGAATTGTATAGAATAGTAGCTTACAAGGTGGGCCATGATCCAAAAGAGTTAAATAATAATTCAAGATTAGAATCTGACACTTTCTACTGTATATCAAATACTCTTAAGAATTACTGGTAGCAAAACTAATAATTGAAGTACTACTACCATGAGATTCTACAAGCCTTTTATCTCAGGAGCCCAAATTTAGCACTTACAGATGTTGAATGTTTTCTTTTTACAGGAAGGGAGAGAAAATGTTATTCTAAACATTTTGGATTCTGAAAAACTAAAACACAAACAGCCAGCGGGAAAACTGAGGCCATAAATTAGGTCTCCTACCCTCAATATGTGCCTTTGGAATAAGTCCAGAAAGGCCTAATTACACAAGATTATACATGATGGACATGGCTCTTTTCAACAGAAAAGTGATTCAAACCAGTTTCAATGGTCTTGTGAGGAGAGAGCCATCTGCATCCAGAGAGAGGACCTCTGGGTTCTGAGTGTGGATCACAACATAGTATTTTCACTTTTTGCTATTTGTTTGCATTTTGTTTTCTTTCTCATTTTTTTCCTTTTTTGATATGACTTTCTTGTGCAGTATGATAAATGTAGAAATATGTATAGAAGAATTAATGTGCGAACATGTTTAACATATATTGGATTACTTGCTGCCTAGTGGAGGGTGTTGGGGGAAGGGAAGGAGGAAAAAAATAAAACACTAGGTTTTTCAAGGGTGAATGTTGAAAACTATGCATATGTTTTGAAAATAAAAAAAACTTTTTTTAAAAAGCTGGGGTTCTTAACCTTTTTGTCATGGATCCCTTTGGTGGTTTGGTGAAATCTATAAACCCCTTCTTGGAATGATATTCTTACCTACATTCATCATTGAAGGAAATGCCAAATTTCAACTAGAAACTGGTGAAAATAAAGACATGATTTTTCCTACTTAAGTTTTCAAATCTCTTGAAATCTATTAATGGATCCTTTAGGAATTCATGGACCTTACAGGTTAAAAGCTTTTATTTTTAAGAAAGCTATTGTAAGAATTCAAAGTATAAGGTCAAAGGACAGAATAGATTAAGAACAAACACTAAGTTACCACTGTAGCCCATGATGAGCTGTTATGGTTTCTATTTTCAAACCCCACAAGACAATTTCGGAAATGAGCTAATATAGTTTTCCCTGTGTGTAAGAAAGAGAGAAAAAAATTGTCTCTCCCACTCTCCAGAGGACTATGAGTGATAATGAGTGTTTCTATCTATAGGCATTGAGAATGCCTTGCTCTATAGGAACAGGATATCATATCCTGAGTAAGAATGTGGTTAGATCAACATTTTTTTAATTAAACTCATGTATGACTTCCATGCTCAGTGTCCAGAGTCCCGACTTTGTGTGGCCACCTCCCCCCACCTTTCTCAACTGTGGAACATCTAGGTCCAGGGTGAATGCCATCTTCACAAAGTTGTTTCTTTGTGTTTGTTTATTTTAACTGAGTACCACAACCATCTCTGGTCAAAATTGTGAAGCAGGTGAAGTCTTGATTCATTATCTTCCCTAAAATTCCCTATCCTATGCCACACTTACCTTCCCAGTTGCTTCATTAGCTCTTCTTCCTCTAAGAAAATCCTGTTCTTTAAATAATTTAAAGTGTATGGGGGTGTTTAATGTCCAAATAATTGTGCTGCAGAGCTTGTACTGGGGTATAGCTGTGTCTGATATCACAATACTATTTAAGAAATGAGAGGCAGTATGGCATGGATAGAGAGCAGGCTTTGGAGTCAGGAGAGCCTGAGATCAAATCTTCTCTCCTGTATTCATTAGCTTTATATTACAATTTTGGGTAATTTACTTTATTACTCAGTGTCCCCAAGAAATTTTCTAAAAGATTTTTAAAAAGTAAGTAGAAGACTCCCCAAAAAGAAGGGCTCTAAGGAGTTAGCAGAGTCATTTCCTCAGTGTTTAATAAACACCCTGACAGAAGCTCTTCTTGACAAAAGTCTACCTTTCTACACCCTGAACCTCAGCGGCCAAGCAGAGCCCCAAGCCATCAGAGGACAATAGCATCAAAATGCTTTCTCTCAGCAATGAGCCAAAGCATACATCCAATTTCATTAAAGGGGTCTAGTTCAACACATCAGGGACTTCCTCCACCCAACAACAATTCTAGAAAAAATGTTGATTAACATGAGTGGAAGAAGTTTTCAAATCATCGGACTGCCCGTTATCACCACTATTATTCAATATTATACTAAAAATGTTAGCTTTAGCAATATAAAGAAAAAGAAATTTAAGAAATTAGAGTATATAATGAAGAATTAAAACCATCATTCTTGGCAGATGATATTATGGTATTAGAGAATCCTAGAGAATCAATTAAAAACTACTCAAAAAAATCAATAACTTTAGCAAAGTTGCAGGATATAAAATAAATAATTAGCATTTCTATATGTTACCAACAAAGCCCAGCAGCAGGAGTTAGAGAAATTTCATTTCAAATATCTGTAAACAAAATGAAATATTTGGGAGCTAACCTGCCAAGAAAAACCCAGGAACTAGATGAACACAATTACAAAATACTTTTCACACAAATAAAGTCAGATCTAAACAGGTGGAAAAATATCAATTGCTCAATATAATTAAAAAACAATCCTACCTAAATTAGTCTATTTATTTAATACCATACCAATCAAACTGCCAAAATATTATTTTATTGAGCTAGAAAAAATAATAACAAAATTCATTTGGAAAAAAGAAAAATTTAAGAAGGCTAAGAAACAGAGTGGTGGAGAAGTGGAATGGATTAGATATACAAGGCACAATAATCAATGACCATAGTAATCTGCTTACTCTTTGATAAATCCAAAGACTCAAGCTTCTGGGTTAAGAACTTACTATTTGATAAAAATTGCTGGAAACACTGGAAAAGAGTATGTCAGAAGCTAACCATGGATCAACATTTCACACCCATACTAAAATAAAGTTAAAATAGGTGTATGATTTAGGCATAAAGAGTGGTATTATTAAAGATATTGTGAAAATTAGGAGAGAGAAGAATAGCTCACCTATCAGATATTTGGAGAAGGGAAGAATTTATGAGCAAAGAGGAACTAGAGAATATTATGATAAGCAAAATGGATAATTTTGGTTACATTAAATTAAAAAGAGTTTGCATAAACATAATCAATGCAGCCATGATTAGAAGGGAAGCAGCAGAAATCTAGGAAACACTTTTTATAGCCAGTATTTCTGATAAAGGTCTCATTTCTAAAATATATTGAGAATGAGTCAAATTTATAAGAATACAAGCCATTCCTCAATTAATAAATGATCAAAGGATATGAACAATTTTCAGACCAAGAAATTAAAACAAATTATACTCATGTGAAAAATGTTCTAAATCAATATTGATTAGAGAAATGCAAATAAAAACAAATCTGATATATCATCACACCAGATTAGCTAAAATGGCAGGAAAAGATAATGACAAATGATGGAAGGAATGTGGGAAATCTGGGACAAAAATGCGTTGTGGGTGGAGTTGTGAACTGACCCAATCATTCTGGAGAGGAATTTAGAACTATAACCAAAAGGCTATACCCTTTGATCCAACAGTCTCACTACTAGGTTTGTGTCCCAAAGAGATAATAAAAGAGGGGAAAGAATCCATCTGTGCAAAAAATGTAGCAGCTCCCTTTTTGGTGGCAAAGAATTGGAAAAAATGAGTGAATGTTCATATTGGGGAATGGCTGAATAACTTGTGATATATGAAAGTAATGGAATATTATTGTTCCATAAGAAATTATTTTAGAAAAGCCTGGCAAGATGAATTGATGTTGAGTGAAACAAGCTGAACCAGGAAAACATTATACATAGCCACAGCAAGATTGTCTGGTGATTAATTACGATAGATTTGGGTTTTCTTAGCAAATCAGTGATCTAAGGAAATTCCAATAAACTTTGGATGAGAAATGTCATCTGAATGGCAACAGAAAACTACAGAGACTGAATGCAGATTGGAGTACAGTATTTTCACCTTTTTTCCTTCTATTTCTTTTTCTCATTGATTTTCCCTTTTGTTGTGAGTTTTCTCTATGAATGTGCATGTCTAGCCTAAAATCTTTTTTTTTTTTTTATTTTAAAAAGAATGTTGGGGAAAAAAGTAAAGGAAATTTAAGAACTAACAAGAGTCATTTCATGCTAGTGTCAAAGATATTGTGAAGCAATCTTCAAAGTTATAGGTTTGAAAGGTAAAGTTTGATTTAATCTATCAAAAAGCATTTCCTAAGTACCTACTTTTTGATTAATTAAATATCAATGATGTGCTAAGTGCTAAGGATAAAAAACACAAGGTATGGAACAATCCCTGTTTTCAAGAAGTTTATAGATTATTGGAAGCAACAAGGGGAAGAGAGAAGAGAATAAACAATGGTGTAAAGAGTATTTGGGAGGACTCACACCTCTGCCATGAGGGCTTACTGAGTCTTTTCAGGGATTTTCATCCACTTGTGAAATCTCCTTTTCACCCAACTGTCACCTGTGGCTCAAAGAAGATGTAGCATAGGAAATGACCATACCCCAGTATACGGTGTCAACCCAAGTTGAAAGTAACTAAAAGGCTTCAAACACATTGGTAAGTTAGGGGGGTGTTTACCCCAAGCATGTGAAGACTTTCCCTGGTGACATGAGTGAATAACAACAATTTGTTCCAAGAGCAATGAAAGTAGCTAAAACAAGTACTTAGAGCTTGGTCAAGCATCAAAGATACCAAAATCACCCACTGAATCTCACATTATTGCCAATTATCCTGATTTCTGTCTTATTGGACTTCAATGATTTTGGAAGAGAGAGTGAGGCTGATGGGTTTTTGCCACTCTGTCTCACTTAAATCAAATTCACTCATGAGTCAAGACATCATTCCATGATGTCATTGGTCCTCTTGGAGATTACAGCACCTAACTATGCTCCTGAGAGCTTTGCAAATAGTATCTCTTTTGATCCTCACAGTAACTCTTTGCAATTACAACTGAGGAAGCTATGAAAAACAGTACACCACACACAAACACACACAAACTCACATATACATATGCCTCTGTGTATGTGTACACAAAAGCAAACTCTAAACCAAGAGAAACACAAATAATTTCCCAAATAGAGATCTTTCACCCAGATCTGACATAGAAAACATCACTCTCACTGCCTTTCTCCCTAGACTAATCTCCTATGGAGTTAAATATCCAGCAACACAGAGGTCAGGGATGTTCAAGCTGAAGGAAGGGCAAGGAAGAAGGGAGAATAATATCCATGCAGACAATCTTCATAAAAATAAAACATAAGCTGAATACATAGTATCTGCATCAAGTAATGTATCAGAGGAAACAATTCATCTTCTTCCAACCCTAGAGGGATAGAGGAAAAAGAACATCTTGTCTTCCTTAGCAAATACTTAGAAAGGTGACTTGCAAAGAAAGTTGTCCTCAAATTTCTAAAGTTAGTGTATCTTTTTCTTGCTTTTTTAGCTCTCTCTTCTCTGCTTTTTCTCTGCCTAGCGACCCAGTGTTTTGCTCTTGGGAAATGATGTGAAATTCAATCACATTGAGTGTAAATGATTGCTAACAGATTAATGCACTTATCCCTAGAGAATCAAAGCCTTTATCTAGGAAAAGTCTGAAGGGTGGAATTTCAGGCATCAGCTGCAAGGTAGAAGGGGTGTGTGTGTGTGTGTGTGTGTGTATTGTCTTTAAAGAAATTGAACCTTCCCCCAACTCCTGGAATCACACTAATATGACTGTGACCCAAAGTTGTAAATTCTGGGCTTACGTTGACCTGATTCCCTATAGTGGTGCTCCTCCCCCCCAAATCATTTCTGTTTAGCCTGATTTGCCTTTGCTCCGTTTCCTCTGGGAACCCCAAAATCAGCTAACTAGGCTGCAAAGTCACTCAACCAGTTAACAAGCATTTAGTAAGCTCATTGTATGTGCCTGGCACTGTGCATGGGTAACAAGGTCTTGAGCAAGTGCTCAAGGTAACAATGTATATTGGAGATGACAACCTTTGTTACTATCCACAGGAAATACAAAACACAATAAAGGACTTGCAACAACAATCCATGAACGGTTAATACAGTTCTCTTAACATATTAAGACAATTCATAAAATTATAGGATTTAGAAGGGAATTTAGAAAATATGCACTCTAAGGCTCTCCTTTTACAGATGAGGAAACTTAGACTCAGGGAGGTTGTTTGTTCAAGGTCACACAGTAGCAGAGAGAAGATTTTAATATTGATTCTAAATCCCATGATCCTCCCTCCATATCATGCTGATTAATGGTGATGATTACAATAATAGCTAACATTTATATTGTGCTTTAAATTTACAAAGCAATTAGCATGCACTGGCCTCATTTGATCCTCACAAGAACTCTGTGAGGTTGGTAGATGCAATTATTTTCTTTATTTTACAGATAAGAAAATAGAAACGGACAGCCATGAAGTGACTTGTCCAGGGTCACACAATCAGACTCTGCCAAAGAGGCCTCATGTCTGAAGCAGAATCTTTGGGTAATAGAAAATGAGTTTCTGAAATTTTCCCTTCCATGAAAAAAAAAAAAATACATGATTATTTAAAGGCATTTCCTGTCACCAGTACCATCCCAGCTGCTGTCACCCTGCTCCTAAGAAGCAGCTGAAAAGCTGTGTCCAAATCACTCAGAGATAATGAGAGCCACCCTCTCTGGCCATCACAAGGTTTCCCCTTCTGATCTGCGGTTTGTTTATCCTGCAACTCTTCCCAGAGAACTCTGTTCCCTAATCTTACGTCTAGATTCATCACCCCAAATGAGGTTGCTATCTCTATTCCCTGTTTCAAAAGGAAATTATTGTTCATTTATAATTCTGTAATTACTTTTCAGAAGCAGATGCAGGATCCTTTATGAGGAAATAGAATTGACATCCTTTCTCTGCTTTGTGTCAGCTACATTAACCTGAAAGATTCAGGTTTCTCACTTGTGTAGGAGGCCTTTTATTGGCACCTTGTTTAGCAGAAGTAAATGTGCTAATAATCATAATTATGATAATAGTAGTAATGTTAACAATGATTGTGTGAGTAATCAATCCCAAAGCACTTTTCATTCACAGACATGGCTAGATCTGGGACTTGTCTCCTCTCCTTCCCTCAGAAAAACAAATGCCTTGAAACACTTTTAGAGCACTGGTTAGTTCAAGGAGATTTGTGGAAAATTCTTCTTTCTAGATAAACCAAGAGTGAGCATCTACATCAAGCCTTCCTAGCACCCAAACATGTCTGACCAGTCAAGAAAGGACAGCTTGACCTTGACTATAGAAGATAGTTTGCTATTTTCCTTCCAATGCCTTTCATCTCTCTAAATTAAGAATTGATTAATTATCTGAGGTCTATGAGATTTTTAAAAAGCTTTTTGATAACTGTATTTCACTATAAGTAATTTTCTTTGTAATCCTATATAATTTGTTTTATACATTTAAAATCATGATTCCAAAAAGGGCTTTATGACTGGAATTACCAAAGGGATCCGCAATACAGAAAAACATTTATAACAGTTTAGAATGTACAAAAAATGACAAGGCAATAAGTAGGGTTGAAAAAATATCCATATTTGAGTCATCTAAGGCCTTATTCATAGACAGAAGATTTAGGCATTCATTTCCTAGTCATTTTGTTCATTCAATAGCTTCATTCAATTTTCAATACTATGTGCCTAAGCTAGGTGCTGAGCATCTTCTGAGTGACTGCCTAAGTAGAATGATTTATTAGAACTGCCCAGAAAAGACTCTCCTCCTCTAGACCCCAGTCCCTTAAATTGGGGTTCTAGACCCCATATGGGGGCTGGTAACTAATTGAATGTTGGGATTACAAAATTATGATTTATTTTCATTGATGTTTGATTTGTATACCTATATTCCTGGGGTCACATAAAATTTCTCAAATCAAATGAGATAACAAGTAGAGAAAATGTAAGAAACCTTGTGCTATACTATACCCCAGAAACCTCTTTATCCTAGAAGATCATATTAATAAATCCAAACCTTAGAAATAAGTTCTACCCCTTTAAACCCCACTCTTTGTTGAGATTACTCCTCCTAGAATCTCCACTTAAGGAGTCATTTCCCACCAGGCTGAACTATTCTAAACTTTTCCATCATTGCCCTGCCAGATACCTTGTTCTTCCCAACTTCCTTTTCAGCTTCCTTTTATGTAATTTTTTCCATTAGAATGTAAGCTCCTTGAGGTCAGCGGCTATCTTTTCTTTTCCTATTCCCATCACTTAATATAGTGTCTATCACATAGTGAGCACTTAAAAATTGCTTGTTAATTGACTTAATCATGGTTCTGGTCTTTGTAGATTAGAGCTTGGAGGAACCTTGGTATGAGAAACAAACAAATATTCTCTGGGAAATCAAAGGAAATAATTACTATAAGTTGAGAGTAATTGAGGGAAACTTACTCAAGGAGAGAGAACTGACACTTGATCCTAAAGGATTATTAGAATTTAAATTCCTTCCCCAAAAACCTTTTAAATGAAAGCTGGATGACCTTTTCTTAGGGATGTTATAAAAGGGATTCAATAGGTAGTTTTACCAGCTTTAATTCAGTGCTTGCTATGTGCCAGGCACTATGCTAAGTCCTGGGACAGACAGACAGACAGACAGATAGATAGAGAGATAGAGAGATAGAGAGATAGATAGATAGATATAGATAGCTAGCTAGATAGATATAGTATAGGTATATTGTTATTGTTTTTCCTTCCTTTTTCAAGGAGGACAAATGACACTACAGGATAATGTCTTGATTTGTGTGTGAATTAGATTTAAAGGAGACAGAATTGCAAAAGTCATCAACCTCCTTCTCTCAGAGTCATCAAAGGTCCATGACAAGTTAAGACTTGGGACATAGTGTATGACCTTTATGTTTTTGATGCTCAACCAAGCTCTAAATGCTCCACAAAACCTGCTTCACCTGATTTCATGGTCAATGGAACAAATTGTCCTCCAACTATTACTCCAGGGAAAGTGTTCTCATGCTTGAAATAGACACCCTCCTAAATCACCAGTGAGTTTGGTACCCCTCAGCCTGGTTTCACCCATCTGCTGAGAGGTTTAATGGGAGGTGGACTAATCATACTTACCTTATAGCCACAGGTGAAAGTTGAATGCCAAGTAGAAACCAAAGGTAGATGAAAAGTACTTGGCAAGCCCTCCCACCAAAGGCACTAGTCCTTGAACATCCCATACATCTCTTCCAAACAAGTATGACCAAAAAGAAAGGTAGCCTCTGAATTTAAGGAGCTTATATTCTAATAAAATAGAGCTGGAATAAAGGCAGGGAAAGAGAAAGTACCCACAAAGGTGCATGAGGGCAAAGTCGAGAGAGTTAGAAAGACAGCTTCTACCTTTGAGTGGAAGGGAATGAAAGATAATCCTCATGTTGTGTTCTCTTTTATTGTCCTGACTCAGTTTCTCTCATTGTTCTGCCTCAGTTTTCCTAATTGTTCTGCCTCAAATCCCCCTCTGGTTCATGAAGATTGATATAACTCAGGGCTATTTGCTCTAAGGTTATAAATGGTCAATGTGTAAATTCAGAAAGGGGGAATCCAGACGTTGTGTCTATAGTCAGATGCTTTCTTAACTCCTACTTAGTTAGAATTTATGGTCTTCCCTCCCAACCTGTCAGAACCAGATTTATGGTTCCTGCCTGGAGATTCCTACTCACCAGAGTTTGGACTCCACCCCCTGCCTTTGTTTAGCTACTGTGTATATATATGTCATTGAGAACTTGCATTGGCTGCTGTTTGCTGGCTGGATGCTGGCTGGATACTGGGTCCTTGGAGAGCATAGTCTCATTCAGCCCTGGGACCAAACCATGGATCCATTTCGTCCCAGTAAATCTCTCCCATTTAATAAATTATTTAAAAAAAAACCCTCTAATCTCTATCTTGCCTTAGTTTCTCTGACATTGCATTCATGGGCCCATTTCAAAATAGAGGCATAGGAAAAAAATTCACCAGTGGGAGAAGGGAGATGGCATGGGCAAGGATATTATAATATATCTATTAAAAACATAATAAGAATTAAAATAAAGAAAGAAAGAAACAGAGCTGGGAAGTAAAAAAAAAAAAAAAAAAAAAAAAAGATGGATGACCTAGGACAGTCCCCAAAATGGAGGCACTTCATTTTAAAAGGACAATATTTAGGCTAAAGGAACATGATGCTAATAGTTTATCATTCTCTGAGCAGAGGAATAGAATATTTGGAATCAGGTAAACCTAAGTTTGAATCCATTCTGACAGGTATTAACTCCTTGACCCTGAACAAGTTGCTTAACTTCTGAGCCTCAGATTGTCCATCTATAAAATGGGGCTAATTACATTTTCAGTACCTAATTCACAGGGTAGTTGTGGGACACCAGTAAGATCATGTATACAACTATCAAGGACCCTGCAAGCTCTAATATGGTACATAAATGCTCATTATTGTTACCTGAATGGGAGAAAGATTTGGGGGCAACTCAGTTCTATCTTGAAAGCATCCCCCCAAAAATGATTATCTACTCTGCTTCCCTGCAAAAGCAGCCCAGTTTATTCCCACACAAGAGTATTTATCAAATGCCTAATTGGGTATAGCTGTGGTGGGTGCCCTACGAAGTGAACATTAATTACACTTTTCAGATGACTCCTCCCTCCCCTCCCCAGCTCATACTATAAACTGGGAAGATGGTGAGGGAAATTACTCACAGATTCAGCCAAGGAGATTGAGGAACATCCTTCTTAATGAAGCATTAGTTTCACTTAGCATATAATTTTTTTTTCACAAATGCAAATTAAAAATATATTTGGAATTTTTATGAGCAAGTGTTCCACAATTATGAGGATGAGGAGAGATGTGAAAACCAAGGGTCTAAATATGAGGAAAAGCAGCTCATTTTTTGTCTGGCAGTGGATAACAAAGTGATGCTGAAAGGGAGGTGGCCAGAAACCTGCAAAGTGATAAAGAAGGAACATTTTCCCCATTACTATCCTAAGCTCTTGCTAAATTGCAGCATTTTCTCATTTAAATAAAATGCATCTTAATACAATTAGAATTAATGAGTCTTTTTTTTTCTTCCAATGTTTATGCTCCCAAGCTAGCTACTAATTTGTCTCCTTGCTTTCCTTAGAAGAAGTATGTATGAGAGAATATTGTCCTTGGGGCCAACCAGAGGACCTGCCAGCAAGCAAAGGTCTTTTGTCTCCTCTCTCCCTTACCTTCTTTTCAGTTTCTTTCAAATAGCCAGTGGCAGAAATGTTTCACTTTTGTTATCATTTTTACAATTTTCTTTTGAAGAGAACTGAGAACAGTCCATCTAGGAGCAGTGTACAAAAGGACTGGTGTCTAAGCTCTACCAATTAATTTAAATTGGCCAATTTCTTCTAGAGAAGAGAAAAGACAGTCAAACCCTAAATCTAAAATGAGGGAGGGAATGGTCTGAAGCATAATTGCTTTAGCACAGGGGTTCATAAATTAATGTTTTAATATTTCATTAGTTTTATTTCAATATAATTGATTTCCTTTGTGGTCCTCTATATTTTAATTAATGCACTTAAAAATATCATTTGGAGAAGAGTTAAGTAGACTTCACCAGGCTGTCAAGGCAGATTTGGGGGGACTGGGGATTGTGGATGTCTGTGTTCATTCTCAAAGGGGACCATGACATCAGGAAGGTGAAGGCCATGACATACAAGTGAATTGGATTTAAGTGAGGGAGGCTTGGCAGAGTCACCAGCCTCACTTTATGTTCCATCTGAGTTCAATGGCAAGAAATGGATCAGAAGGACTAAGCTGCATTAGCTGCAGGACTAAGCTAAGGTCTTTAACTGGTCTCAGTCTGACTGAGGCAATAGTCATTCAGTGATTAAGGCTGGGTAAAAATGAGGCAAACAATGAATTCTTTTCCTAGAGCAAGAATATAGCTATAGATATGACTACATAGAGATGTATCAATATTGATATTGAGATAGATATGGATATATCAATCCCAGAGGGAAAAGACCCTCAGAAATCATTTCTATTTACATTAACTCTGAGCTAATCAGAGCCCAAACAATGACTAAGTGGGGCTTGGCTGGAACTTAATGTTGGTTGATCAATGAGATCCAGAATGGGGAGAAGAACAAGGGAAGAAGGGAAGGGCCACAAAAAAAAGTTGAAAACCCTCGCATTTGTTAGTTCAATTCAATTATTAAAAACCTATTCTGTTCAAGGTAATGTAATGTAGCAAACAGAGGAAACTAAATGGCTGCATGTATAGAATATTGGCCTAGAATTAGAAAGACTCACAAGTTCAAATATGGCCTCCAACATTTATTTGCTAGGTGACCCAGGACAAGCCATTTAACTGCTTTCTTCATCTGTAAAATGAGCTAGAAGAGAAAATGACAAACCACTTTAGTATCTCTGCCAAGAAAACCCCAAATGGAGTCACAGATGTCAGACCCAACTGAAAATAACTGAACAGGAATGCAGTAGCTAAAACTGGCTTCAGAGTCAGAAAGAATTGTATTTAAGTTCCACTTCTTGATATATACTGTGCGAAAGGAGCAAGACACTTCTTCTCTCAGTTGTCCAAGTAATATTCTAATATTCTAGGTTCAGAGAAAGTGCTGATTTTGGAGGACAGTAAACAGACACACACAGGAATTTTTTGCTTGAATGGACCACAGCAATCATTATTTGTCATATTCAAAATGAAAACATCTTACTATGATTATGAAAATAGTTTTGACCTCACAGTCTCCCTAAAAGCATCTTAGAGACTCTCAGGAATCCCTGAACCACATTTTAAGAACCACAGATCAGCATGGCAGTTCCTGTGGAAAAAACATCTGAAGATTTTAATGAAAGTTATGCTTAATACCAGTCAACAGTAGAACATTGCAATTTTTTTAATTAAAAATAAGCACTATAGTCTCAGCGTGCTTTTAGATACATGGTGAAGAGGAAGGTCTTGATCAGACCATGTCTAGAGGACTGTGCTAGGTTCTAGATGGCACTTTTCAGAATGAACGTTGACAAGCTTTAGAATACCTAAAAGAAAGTACTCATAACTATTGTTTTCATCTATTTAGAGGACTGATAACTGTCATGTTGAAAGGGCCATTGTGGACCTCTAGATGGCCCAATGGACACAGCACTGCACCTGGAGTAAAGAAGAACTGAATTCAAACCCAGCCTCAATACTTACTAACTATATGACTGGACAAGTCACTTAATCCTTCATTCTTCAGTTTCCTTATCTGCAAAATGAGCTGGAGAGGGAAATGGCAAACTCTTCCAGAATCTTTGTCAAGAAAACCCCAAAGGGGCCAGAAAGAGTCAAATACAACTAAAAATGACTCAACAACTAAAACATGTTAAAAGAGAGACGATACTATTTTTGGTAAGCTAAAGAAAGAGGAACTAGGAAGAATAGATTGAAGTTATTGACCAAAACTAGAGCAGACTGCTAGGAAAGATGATAGTTGCAAATACAGGCTAGTTAATCATTTGCTGCAGAAGGATTAGGGAACATCCTTATCATGATATGGCTTGGGTTAGAAAGCCCCTAAGATCCCTTTAAATTCTGTCTTTATCTAACATGTCTTGCAAGGATGCTAGGTTATACTTTATGCAGAAGTCTAAGAATTCTAGCTCTTGGAGTTTATAATCCAAGTTTCATACTTCGTTGGTTAACTGATCTTTCTCTCATCTCCCCAGATGCAGAGGGTAACTAACATATTCCTTACTTCCCACTTTCATACTCTCATTGGGCAAGTTATTCAATCTCTGTTTGCTTCAGTTCCCTCAACTGTAAAATAGGGAAAATAGCATTACCCATCTCATAGAGATGTTTGTGAGGATCAAATGTCATATTATTTGTTAAGCTCTTACCTCAATGCCTGAAATACAGGAGGTGCTATATAAGTCTTCATTCTAGCTCCCTTCAATTTCCAACTTCAGATTTTCCCTCCGCTACCATCTCCAGAGATACAACATGAGTAGGAAGAATTAGTAAATTCTTTACTCCCCACTTTTCAGACTGCCATTAGCTAAGCCACCGTATCCTCTGCTTTCTTCAGTTTCCTCAACTTTAAAATGGACATAATAATAGCATTTACCTCACAGGGTTGTTGGGAAGATCAGATGATATAATTTACTATGGACCTGGCAAATAGTAGGCACTATATAAATACTTACTCTTTCTTCACCCTTTTCCATTTGTCACCTTCAGATCTCTTTGCTACCACTTCTCAACAATCTTCCCTCCTTTAAAGTTTATTCCATTCACTCTGGTGATATCCATGTTGCCATCATTTATAGACTTCCTGATTCCCTGTATTCCTCCATGATATATTCAGTGCCTGGTTCACAGTCTTCTCTACTCCAATCTCTTCCCATTTCCAACTGTTCTGGTATCCCAGTTATTCAACCTTCTCAATCCTCATGAATTCTGTCTCCAACCTACCAGATACGCATATCTTCAACATCCCTTTTCCTTTCCCACTCCCACTTCCATCTCCATCTGAATTTTTTTCCATCTGGAAATCCTAATTATGACTCTTCTATTGATATTAATCTGGTGGCTCTAGTAGAAAAACATCGTAAAAGTTCCAAAGTGTGGACAGAATGAATCAGAAAACCCCAGAGGTAAGGACATTGTCATTTTCTTGTGAATCTCATCAAATGTCCTTAGAAAGCAGCAAAACAATTCAAAATCTTCTTCTGGATATGTTCCTTTTTTTTCTAGAATTCTAGAATCTCCACTGGAGATTCCAAAACAGCACAAGTTGAGAAATGTGACATGTCTAAGCCCAATTCAGGCATATAATCCTTAGATTTCTGGTATATTTTCTCCCTTTTTTCATTCTTTTATAAATCAGAAAATTAATTGCCCATAAAATAGTCTCTTGCTCCGAGAAAACTGAATAAGTTTAATGTATAATTTATATATGGAAATGCAGATGTCAACAGTGTGACAAATTGTCATATAAATATTTTTGCAGTTAACATTTTAGGTATCTGTCTTCCCCTCAGAGCAACTGTCACCCAAACTATCTGATACTATTGCATTATAAGGAGGGTGGAGCTCAAAAGACATTTTTTCTATTTTTATCTATTAGTGACAAGTCAGGCTGTGTGACCAAGTAATTTGTAGTCAGAAAAAAGAGAATAAACAAAAAGACCAAATTTTGCCCCAGCACAGATACACTCCTTTCATATCCTTTCTTTTAGCTTGTGAATGTAAAAAGGATGGTTTTAGATGATCTCAAATATCAGCACAGGGGCATGCATCTGTCAAAACCAAATCTTCCCTTCTACCTATTGCAAACTGGAAAAGATAACAAAGATGGGAACACTACTTTTGGGAGGTTACACAAGGAACACAAGGATACCCTGCTGATCGAACTGTGACATGATCCAAATGTTCTGGTTTTCAATTTGTAATTCTATAAGAAAAAATGACTAAGCTAGCCATACTCTTTGAGCTAGGGACTGCTTTAGTAGGCATATACTTTATCCCTCTATGGAAGCCAGTAACAGAAAGAAAAGTCCAAAGTATACGAAAATATCCATAACTACACTTTTTGTAACTGGAAACAAAGTAGATGACTATCGATTGGGAAATGTCTTATAAGGAGAAAAAAATAAGAAGAAATCTATGGCATATGAAAACAATGGAATACTGCTGTGTAATAAAAATAAAGGGTGAGAGAAATATATATTTGGAAACGAAGGTGACATAAAAACAAAAGATAATAAAAATTTTAAAGAGAAGTGATAAATATGAAAAATTCAGAGAAACACTGATAAATTTGAATGAACTGATGGTGAATGAAATTACCATAAACAAGGAAACAAGATACATAATAATTATCATAAAGGAAATTCAAAGATGCCTAAAAGGAAGCTGAACACTAAATAATAAGAAAAACAACAATCTCGAAATATATCTCCTCCTTCACTGAAAAGAGTTAGGAGATTACTAAGACAAAATATTATAGGCATTGTCAGATACTGTCACTGTCATATTGTTTTGCTTAGTTGCCTTTCTTTGTCATGGTAAAGGGTTTAATCATTAAGAGGGGGTGAAATTACCATCATCTAAAAACAAAAAATATTCATAAAATGTATTTGTAGATATAAATATAATTGCCCCATTGAAAATGGCCAAAATTGATTTCCACACAAAAATGATGACCTATTATGTATATATGCTTTTCAGTTTATAAAGCACTTTTATCTCCATTACTATACCTATTCTTATCAATCAGCCAATAAAAATATGTATTAAGTATCTTCTAAGTGCCTGGTATTACCCAATTTGTTCCTCCAACAACCTTAGAAGAAGGCAATCCCATTTTATAGATGAAGAAGCTGAGGTTTAGATTAAGAAAGTGGCATATTGCTATAGAAACAACATTCAACTTGAAGTCAGGAGAGGTCTAAGTTAAAATTCTACCTCCAATCATAATACCCACATGGCCTCGGAGAAGTTATCTTGCTTCACAAATATCAGTTTTCATGTCTATCATAAAAAGATGATAATATATGTAGTACTTGTTTCTCAGAATTGTCGTGAGACACAAATGAACTAATGTGCATTAAGTACTTTGTAAAACTTAAAAAGCTTTATTCTTGACACATCTTATTATTATCACTTGTCCTAGGTCTCCTAGATAATGAGTGGGAAAATCAGAAGTAATAACAGTAAAAACAATAATAATGTACTAATAATGATCCTTGTTCCAAACAACAAAGATACTCCTTTCAAAAACGTAAATCACAAAAATCCATTCTTCTTATCATATGCACCTTTTGTCCATTTCTTGCAAAAATCTTGCATAGGGGTTCAATATAACATGCTGTTGGCCTTCTACTTCAAGTCTTGACATTATTATTGCTTGATTTATCATAGCACCAAAGTAAAGTAAAAGTTGTCCATTTATTACCACTTGTTTTCACTATATCTCACCTTCTTTTCTGGTTATGCAATAGTCTTGATGCCATTTTAAAACTATTAATATTTAAAATGGCACAAACTTTTGGGATAGTCTGCACAGCTCTTTGATAATATATTTATGTTGTTTCATGCTTATAACCAGAGCCATAACTAAGAGTGCTCCTAAGAAATATTTTCAAGGACAGGCATCAAATACTACCATGATAAATCTGATTTGAAAAAACTATTAAAGATGAATGGAAAGGCACTGGAAGATGAGATCAATATCTAGCGAATTGAAAATGTGATTTTGTATCACACAATTAAATGAAAAAATATAAAAAAGAATCCATAAAAGAAAAGTATATTAAAAACTTGAGATTACATTAATCATCAATTAAATGCAAAAATTAAAAGATTAAGGTAAGGACTTTTAAACTTTCTTGTGTTGTTGACCCCTTCACAAGGTTGATGCAGCCCATGGATTCCTACTCAGGATAATACTTTAAATACATAAAATAAAACATTTGAGATTAAAACAAAAACTAATTATACTGAAATAGTTATCAAAAAATTGAAAATCAAGTTCATGAACCCCTGGTTTTAAGTGAAATAAGAACTCAAAGCAACACAAAGAAGACCAACAATTTAATATCAATCATTTTTTTTACTACAAAAAGCTTAAGAAGCAAAAAAAAAATAAAATAAAAGTCAGAAGAAAGAAAAACTAGGAAATGGAATTTCTAGTCATTTCTCTAATTTCAGCAAATCCAACTCAAAAAAATGCCAGTTGAATCAAATGCAAAATAGGAAACTTGTATACCAATTGTGTTGAGTGAATCCACCCACTCCATTTAAAGTAAGTAACAAAATGTTATACCCCAATATCCTTGTCAGGTGAGATTACTGCCATCAAACAAATGAACTGGAGGTATAAATTGAAAAGTGATGGGAGAGAGTTTAATAGACTTTTGGAGGGATTTTTCATGTCAAATTTCCTTACTATATTATCCTAGTAAGTATTTCTTTCTTGGAGGCAGCTAGGTGATATGGTTGATAAGTGCCAACCTAGGAGTTAAGAAGACCTGAATTCAAATCTAGACTCAGACATTTAGTGGCTATATGACTGCGGGCAAATCATTTAACCTCTGTTTACTCCCATCTCTCATAGTAAAATGAGAATAACAATTGCACCTACCTCCCAAGGTTTTGGAAGGATCAATTAAAATATTAATTGCAAAATGTTTAAACAATACCTAATGCATAATCAGCACTATAAAGAATATTAGGTATTATTATTCCAGCAGTCCGATGGTACAATGGATAGATTGTCAGACGTGGAATCAGGAAAACCAGAGTTTAAATCCAGCCTTGGACATTTACTAATAGTGTAAGCCTGGGTAAATTACTTAACCCTGTTTGCCTCAGTCTCCTTATCTATAAAATGAACTGGAGAAAGAAACTGCAAACTACTTAATTGTTTTTGTCAAGTAAAACCCCAAATGGGATCAAGAAGAGTCGAGCACAATTGAAATGACTGAACAACAACATAACATTATTATTGTAACTGGTAACTATAGGAAGAAGCATGCTGGTGGGGGGGTGGACTTCAGGAATTTTGGAAAAGGTTCCCACACACCCCAGCACCCTGGAATTTCCTAGAGCTCTAAAGAGGAAAGCAGCAGCCTTGTCCTGGGAACCCAGATTACCAATGTGAATACAGCTTTTACTACACATTAATATAATATATAATAGAATAGTTAACATTAAGAGAAATGACAAAAACTTTTGCTTTTAAAAATTAGAAAGTCATAGGCACAGATAAAATCCATAATTACTGGTTCAGAAACTCCACATTAATTAACAGTAAATCTTCCTTTCAGACACAAGCCTAAATGATCTTTTTTTATTAAAAAAATAAATAAATAAATAACAAATCTTCTACCAAAAGATGATAATTCTTGTGAATTCTTTCAAGTATAGGTAAATTACATGCTCATTCATTCTATAAAAATCACTGCAGCTTTATAATTTAAAAACAACCTATAAACATTTAAAAGGAAACTTACTCCTGAATAGCAAAAAAGGAGGTTCCGAGGGATGGCAGTGATCCAAAGAACAACTTAGTATCAATTCAATAATTATTGAATAAGCCACTCAAAAGTGCAGTATATATGTGTGTGTATAGATATACATATATATATATGAATATGTATATATGTATGTATATATATACATACATATATACTTATACTTCATTGATTCTTATATAGGGTTGTTTAGTTCTACAATCATAGCTTATATTTATATATTCTATAAATATATGAAATAGACCCAAGTATAGAGAGTTTGATGTTTATGTGGAAAATTATTCTCAGTTTGAAAGATATCACCAATACACCACCACCTAGTTTTTACTCACATAAAAATATGGTACCTTCAAGAAAGATGGTTTAAGCCTTTTATGATTTTGCTGGCTTTGAACTCACTGACAACTTTCCTAAGTAGTAAAGAGTTTGGCTTTCAAGTTAAAGAGGAAGTCATAACATACTATCTTAATCATGATGCATTTGGATGACATTAAGTTATTTGGCTCAACTCAACCCACAACAAAACAAACCAAAACCAAAAAACAAAAACAAAAACAAAACCCACCTCATTAACTACATCCTCTATCTCATGGAATCTTTCTCCAATGATAATAAAAGTAACTTGGACTTGACAAATATACAATTCTTAACATACACCAAAGAAAGATGGGCACTGAAGCTTTCATGTTTGAAAGTCAAATAGAATCAATTGATAAAAATGATATTTTAAAATACCTAGTTCTCCTCCAAGCAAGACACCAAGCATAAAGCAATTAAGGAGAAAACAATGTTATTATGTATTGAGACTTACTGATATCCTAAAATAAACACCTGTGTAACACCATTCTTAACATAAACATTCTGAGCTATTAAATGGACCACAACAGATTTGGAAAAGAAATAATCAAAACCTATATAATACTAACAAAATATACAATCTATCCTCCCAAGTAAATTATACAATGATAAATATTTTCTTGTCAAAAAGAGAGGAAAACAAGAGGAATGCTAATTAATAGATGGTATGACAAATGGTCAAAAACTGACAGAAACACTTTTAGAAAAAAATAGATTTCACTTTACTGAGCAACAGTAATGGCTGATAATAGGTACCTTGGATTTATCTCATGTAACGAAAAGACATTTGTTTTTGTATGGGACCTATAAAAAGGTTAAGATCCAAAAATGGAATCAAAAGGCTTTATATTGGCAACCTCCATTATATTGACCAATAATATGCTAAATAAATGGCAGAGTCCAACAGATTTGCTCATAAAAGCAATAGTTTGTGATGGTTATTCATGGCCAGTTGATTGCTATGACAAATTACAAGTTGTTTCATAGTATCAGGGATCTGGAACTGAAAGGGACCTCAGGAACCACCTTGTTTGACTCCATTTTATAGAAGAACAAACTGAGGCAGAGGGAAATAGAGTGACTTGCCTAAAGTGACAAAAGTAGTATTGGCATATTGGTATCAGAGATGAAATTTAAACCATCTGACTCTAGGGTCAGTACTCTTTCAAAGATTATCCAAGAATATTATCTTTTAAAAGAAAAGAAAAGAAATAAAAAACTTGAGGCTGCAATATGAATTAAGGTCTTCTTCAAGGCCGGCTTTCTATCCACTATTCCACAATACTTCCCTCTTCCAAATAATAATTCTTACATGTGAATACCTAAATATATCTTTTCTTAACTGTAGCTTGTTTGGGGGCAGGGATGAAAGAGGAAAAAAAGAACCAAATAAATAAGTTGTGCAGCAGAGAAACAAAGAACAACTTCCAAGGAAGTAAAGAAAAATGGATATTCATGAATATAATTTCTTCTATTAATAAATACACTTTCTTGATATGGCAATTTGTTATATGTTTTGAATCCTCATTGATACTCTGCTGGACACATGACAATGTTCTCTTTTGTTTGACTTATTTTTGTTTTGTATTTCTTTTTTGTTTATCTTTTTTTCTTATTGTTTTTTCAAATATTTTTTTAAAAATCAAATAACAATAATTCTAATAATAATAGCCACCAATGATAAAAACCCTGTAGGGTTTATAAGCACCGATTATGTCTTTTAAGTGGTACCCAGCTCTTCTGACTGATTACCCATAATTCTCTACTACATCTCTCCTACAAGAGGAAGAAGAAAAATCACCATAATTCATCTTTGGACACAATCTTAGAAAAACAGGGTGACTAGCCCAGTGTTTTTCCATAGTGTTCTACCCAATCTCCTTCCTCTTAGCTCCCACACATAATAATTGTCTATTGACTTACGGAGGGTCAAGAAAATTAAACTCTCACTCCCCTACCCAATCATCTTTCCCCCCATATTTGGCTCTCAATCAGTCCTCAGCAAAAGCTCTGGCTTCCAAACAGGTCAGTGGCAGCCAGCCTGGAATAGAATCATGTAAACAAAGCTCTTTGTAGTGGAAAGAGTTCTGTATCTCAGTACTTTCTACTTATACAGCCCAGGGCAAGTCATATAATTTCCTCAAAACTCAGTTGTCTGAAGTTTCTTTCTACAACTTCTCTTCCATAACCTGTGACTTTAACCCTCTCTAAAACCAGTTTTCTTATTTAATCCTGACTCCAAGATAAAAGCCAAACAGAAGATTTACTATTTGGAGTAGAAGTACTAAAGAGCCCCAGGAATTTGTTGAGTTGGGAAATGACATAGTCAGACTTGCACTTTAGGAAGATCCATTTGATGGTTGAGAGGAAGATGGACTAGAATAAGGAAAGACTGGATTCACGGAGCCCAGTTGGAAGGCAATTGCATTAGTTCAGATATAAGGTAATGAGGTCCTCTTATAAACTACATCATGTAGATCAGGAAAAGGAGCTGTTAAACTTTGGCATCACCCTCATTAATCAAGCTGGTATAATCTAAATAATTCCAGACCACAATCATTTTACAAACATGTTACAAATTCACTCCAACCAACCCTATAGGAGTGTAGCCAATCACTCAACAATTTTTAGTAATAAAATCCCAAAACAATTCTCTTGCTTTCTAACAGAGGTGTAGGAAGGGAATAGCAGTACTGCTCAGGATGCAAGATTCTCTATACTTGTCTTAATTCAATTGAATTCAGACATTACCTCCTCCTTAAGCTATTCCTTCTATTCTTTGCTGATTCCAAAGTGTTCAACTCAACTCTAATGCATTAATTTCTTCTTATTGTCAAATCAACAAGCATTTTTTAAGTGCCTATGTGCCAGGAATTGGGGCTACAAAGAAATGCAAAAAGACAGTCCCTGTTCTCAAGGAGCTTATTGTCTAGAGGATGAGAAAACATAAAACCTATGTACGAACAAGAAATATAGGAGATAAATTGGAGATAGTAACATAGGGAAGACACTAGCATTAAAAATCAAGAATAATTTTTCATAGACATAGAATTGTGGCCAGGACTTGAAGGAATCCAGGAGAAAGATGAGAGAGAGAGAGAGTTTCAGGTGTAAAAGACAGTGCAAATACCTGCAGTCAGAAAATAGTGTCTTGTTTGAGGAACAGCAAAGACACTAGTGAGCCTGGACCTATGTAGAGCAACATGGTGGGAAGAGAAAAGATTTAAGAAGACTGGAAAGCTAGGAAGTGGCCAAGTTATTTAAAGCTTTAAAAGTCAAACAGGAGTTTATTTGTTATTATATGATAAACATATAATAAATAATTTTATTACATATCATTATAGGGTGCCACAGGAGTTTATTGAATAAGGAGATGACATTTTAGGAATATCTATTTGATAGTTGCAAAGAGAACGCACTGGAGTGGGAGAAGGGATCAAGATAACTATCAGCAAAGGTAATTGCATTAGTTCAGAATATTATCAGGTAATGAGGACTCCCTTATAGACCAAGATTCTTATATAGATTTATTTATATTGACTCTCTTCTTTGCCTTAGGTTGTTTCCTTTGCCCGAAATGCATGTGTTCCCTTCTCACCTTTGCCTCTTGGAACATCAGGATTCCTTCAAAGCTGAGGTCAAATCAATTGCTACATAAGACTTTTCCTGATGACCCTATCACCACTATCCACCCAGCTGCTAGTGCCATACTCATTTCTTCTACTAAAATCATCTTGAGTTTGTTTCATACATATTTTGTGTTTACTAATATGTTATTGGTTCTGATATTATGCTCCTTGAGGATATGAACACTTTCCTTTTTGTCTTTACATCCTTAGCATTTAGATGAGTGACTAGCACAGTGCTAAATAAAAACTGGTTGGTTAATTGATCAAATCTCCCTTTAGAGTCCAAATCTGATTGATTAGGACATAGCTCCTATTCATAAAGTTGTTCCTACAGAATTCACTGCTTCTTATAATACAATATATATGTATATGCATAATTATATGTGTGTAATATTATATATGTGTGTATAATTATATATATTACATATAATATATATGTGTACATGTTTATAAATATGTGTTTGTATAATACATGTATAATGTTATACATGTAAAATAACATATAAAATATATCATGTTTTTTAAAGAACCAGTTAACATAATTAGGCAGAGCATTACTATACAGGCTAACTTTTCACGGATATGAACAATTTCTCACCTGTACAATTATAATAGCCATCTAACTGATCTCTTTGCCTGCATTCTCTTCTCCCCCAGAATTTCTTCCATACCCTACTATCAAAGTAATATTCTTAATGCATAGCTCTAATATTATTCCCCTGCTCAAAACCGTTCACAAGTTCCCCATTACCTAACAAAGTGCAAACTTGCTAGCTCAGAATTCAAAACCCTTCACAATCTAATTGCAAGTGCCCTTCCAAATTTTGTTTCACATTCCACCCATTTTCATGTCAGACTAATTGATCAGTGAGTCAATGATCATTTGCTTAGGGAACTGTTTTTTCCCAGTTTTATTACTGGAAAGCAACTATCCAATTGTTGAGTGATTGGCTACAATGGTATAGAAGAATTTGGTTGAAGTAAATAACATTTTTGTAAAATGATGGTGATCTTGGATTATTTAGGATATGGCCACCAGTTTGATTGGTGGGACTGGGGGCCAGAGTCTAACAGAAACCTTTCCTTATGTATACCATGCACTGTGCTAAGCACTGAGAATACAGAGAAAGGCAAAAAGATGAGTTCTGCTCATAATCTAACTGGAGCAACAACTTGAAAATAACTGTGTATGGGATAAATTGGAGATAATAGAGAGAAAGAACCAGCATTAGTAGGGATCAGGTAAGGGGACTTTAGCTAAAATGTGAGGAGATTCAGTGAAGTCAGGAGGCAGAAATAAAAGCAAGAATTTTCCAAACATGGACAAAAGACAATGAACATGTAAGAAGTCAAGATTTGGAGCGTCTAATTCAATGAGCAGCAGGAAGGACAGTATCATTAGCTTACAGAATACATGATAGAAAGTACATGGTATAAGAAGATTGGGCAAGTGGAAGGGGATGGGTTATGATGGATTTTGAGTGTCAGAGAATTTTCTAAATAATTCTGAAGATGATAAAGAGTCACTGAACTTTACATTTGTCCTTTCTACCATTTTCCTCCCATTCCTTCTGTGCTTCTGATCACATCATCCTCTCAGCCAAGAATGTTCTCTAAGCTCTTTTCTTCTGCCCATTGAAATCCTATCTTTCTTTCAAGGTCCTCTGAGGCACTCCCTCCTTCTATGAAAACTCTGATCTCCCTCATCAGAAATTCTCTCTCCCTCGTCTCATCTCTTACAGCCCTTAATCTGTACTTCTTCAAAGCCCTGATCAGTTCTTAATCTGTACTACCCTTCTTTGAATACAAACTTATCTCTATAATCAATTTGTAACTTCGTGTCTTCAAGGAAAAAGATCATATACCTTGTTTAGGCTCAACACCACCTTGCTTAATAATTGCTGACTGAATTTAATTCAACTGTCAAGTGTTTATTGATCTTGGGAGCACAATAAGGGAATGGACCATCTCTTTTTTATAGTCTAAACTTCATGACATCCTTGTGAAGGAGGCTGTCTTGGTGTCCCATTTTACAAATGAGGCAATCAAGCCTGTGAGAATACTTTGTCCAAGGTCACATAGCTCTGAAGAGGCAATAATTCAAACCCACATTTTGAACCTCCAGCTCCAGATTCTAAATCCATAGTTCTGGCTACTATTCCATGTGCCTCTTATTAAGCCATCAAAGAAATGTAAGATGAATGCAATATTGTATTAAGTAGTCAGATCCCAGACTGCTGTGATACAATTGAACTCAAAACCATTCATGTGGGAGTTTTCTTCATGCTGTCCCTGTCTCATCCCTTTCCTAAATGCAATTCAGGCATTATGCAGATAAGAAAAATGAGTTGTTCAGTTGTTTCAGTCATACCCCATTGGGGGTTTTCTTAGCAAAGACACTGGAATGATTTGGCATTTTCTTCTCCGGCTTATTTTACTGATAAGGAAATTGAGGCAAACAGGATTAAGTGACTTGCCCAGTGTCACACAGCTATTAAGTATCTGCTATTAGATCTGCACTCAGGGCTTCCTGACTCCAGGCTCAGTACTTTATCCACTGCTCATAAAGGAAAATGTGGCTCAAGATCATTTTCCTAGTTAGTCACAAAGTCATAACTAATTTGCATAAGGGCTTCTACCTTCCACAAGACCATCTTGTCCTTTATAAGCAAGAGTTAAAATTCTAAAGAGTTAAAAATTCTTATTCACAGATATAAGTGTTAAGAAAGAAGGAAGGGGATACCAGAGGTTCCATTTGAGGAATGGTGAATTGTCTACCAGGAACAGAAAGAGGTGAGTTTTTTAAAGGAAGAAATACAGAATTAACAGTAAGAATACAGTACAGACTGGAAACAAGTGGGTTCAATTAAGTGACCAACCCCAGAGAAAGGAATTCTCATTTACTCCCACAGCCTCTTTCTCATATGACTAAGTTCTCCAGCTCTGGACAAGATCACAACCAATCCTCAAACCTTGAAACTCTATTTCACCTTCAGTCTTTATCTGTTAAATAAGGTGAATGAACTGGAGGACCTCTAAGGTCCAATATAGATCTAAATTTTGGGAACTGATTCAATTCACTCTCGGGAACTGCAAGTTTTCCTAAATGACTTCACCCAGAACAAGGGTCACAGCCTCTGTCACTCTGAGGCAATAGATAGAATACTCAGAAAGCTTCTGTACTAAGTATAGGACCATCTTAGACTCTCAATACAAAACTATCAGTTAGACAAAGGTTTAGGAAGAATAGGAGTTCAAAACAGAGGTGGTAATTTGTTTCTCAGCTTATAAAGCAAAACCCAGGAGATATGATGTCCCAGACATAACAATGTACTCCAAAGGGAGGAACTTTTTAAGAATTCCAGCAGCTCTCTCTAGTAAATACTACATAGAGATAGCACAGGAAGAAGGGAAGTGTATAGGAGTTGGAGTAAGAAGAACTGGATTCAAATCCAGTTTCTTCCACTTACTTCCTGTGAGACTTTTAGGACATGTCATTTGACCCTGCGTGGCCAAAATTTCCTGAGCAATGACTTTCAAAGCCTTTTCTGTGATCCTAGAAGCCCTCTGTTCTCTTTACCACCCATTTCCTTAGTTTTCCTCCTCTGTCAAGGAGACCAGTTACCTCGCCTGAAATTCCGCATCACACCCCCCTCGGCTTCCTCCCTGGCCGCCCTCGCCTCCCTCTCGTGCCAGCGACGCAGCTGCTCCTCCCTCATCTTGTAGAAAAGGATGTGTTTCTGCTCATCATTCAACTCTGCCAGGAGCTCCGGGTCAATGTACATTTCCCTCAGGATCTGCTGCAGCATGGTGTCCACTGGGTAAAGTGGACCAGGTTCCAGTCCAGGCCAATCAAACCCTAGGACCAGAGGACACTCAGATCAGCCTCCAAGAGCCCTGTCCTCCACTTGTTTCTCAGTGTCCTCTAGACTTCCATGATTCTCCTTTAAGAGACATCTTCCCTTTTTTTAGCCTTCACAGAGCCGTTCCACTCATTTTGTCAGATATCCGATAGAAGAGAGCAAGAGAGATGAAAGAGAAGGGGCTGCTCTGGCTGAGGAGGTTGCTTCATACCACTAAATCAGCCCCCATGCTTTTCACCCGCTGTTCCTCCATGACCCATCAGAAAGGCCCCTGGAAGGATGGGGGAAGCAGCTGGACCCTCGCTCAGCTTCTGCAGGGCTCCAGCCCCAGGCTGGGAGCCTAGAGGAGCAGCCAGCAGTGTCAAGTGATCTACTAACTGAAAGTAACAACGACACCAGCAATATCTATGTCACTCCACCTGCCTCTGGGAATTGATCTCTCTTCTGCAGATAAGAGAGTAGACAGGTTTGCCTGCTATTTCCTAAGCTACAGGGCCAGTTTTCAGAGGAAGCCTGTGGAACGGAGGCCCAGGGAAGGTGGAGCCCACTCCTGTCTTCTCCATCACTGCTCATATTTCCTCAGGGGCACTCAATGATGGAGCTGACAATTTGATAGTAGAAGATGTTGTGAGATTTTTAATTCTAGCTTTTAAAATAACATTGAATTAATATTAGCTAGACAAGAGTCAGCTCTCAAAAGCTCATGTAAACTGTCTGTCAGCCTTATTACTGTTAATTCAATTTCCACCTCTGACTCAAGAAAGGTATGAGATTTCTGCTTAAGTAAATGGTGAATTCCTGCTATTTAATGGAAATTCCCTGATATCAATGAAACAATATTTCTGATTGGGGGAGAGGGAAGATAGTTAGATCAAATAAAGTACCAAAAAATGTAAAAGCTACAAAATAAATATACTGACAATCTGTTTAAAATTCTCATGGCAGTGTAGGAAGGAGGAAAGACAGAAATTGAGTCCCTGCTTTAGGTATACCAGAGCTACCGCCCATCTGACAAGATGACCTGTTTGTTTGTAGCTGGACAAATGTTCTAGTGGGATGTCAGTATATAAATTCTTAAAACTGGTGAAGATCCCATTGATATGGGAACACTGATTCCCAAAGGTCTTTTCAACTCTGTTGGCAAATAAGCATTTATAAAGCAATTTCTATGTGCTAGACATTATCCTAAAAGACATTAAAAAAAAAAACTACCTGCCCTCACAAAGTTTACATTCTAATGGAGGAGTCAACATCAAAATAATTATATATACATATATATATCAACAAGATATATACAGAGTAGGCAAAAAGCAGTCTGAGAGAGGAAGGAACCAGCAGCTGAGAGGACTGAAAACAAATCCTTGCAGAAGGTGTTGTCCAGTTATTTTTTTTAAGTCATGTATAATTCTGAAATGCCATTTAGGGTTTTCTTGTTATAGATACTGGGAATCCTTCTCCAGTTCATTTTACAGATGAGGAAACTGAGGCAAATAGGGTAAAAATTACTTACACAGAGTCATACAGCTAGTGTCTGAAGCTAGGTTTGAATTCAGGAAGATGAGTCCTGACTTCAGTCAGGTTCAGCCCTCTGTGTACTATGATACCACTTTGTTTTCCAGAAAGTATACATTGAGCTGAATATTAAAGAAAGCCAGGGAAAGAGAGAGGAGAGTTAAGTGCAAAGAATAATAATAGTATTCCAAACATAGGGGACAGCTAGTAAAAAATAATCTTGTTGGGAGATGGGGTATCCTATTTGAGAAGAATAGTATAGCTGGATAGAACATTAAGAAGGAGTCAAGTGTAAGAAGACTAGAAAGACAGAAAGAGCTGCTTTTTGAAGAGCTTTAAGCATCAAATAAAGAAGTCTATATTTGGTCCTGAAAATAAAAGGGAGCTCCTAAAGTTTGCCAAACCAGAGGGATTCTATAATCCAATTGATACTTTAGAAAAAAATCACTTTCAACAACTGAATGGAGGATTGATTTTAAATTTGGAGGAGATGTGATCCAGGAAGATCAATTGGAAGGCTATTAAAATATCCTGTGATGAGGGTCTGAAGAGGAAAGAAAAATATACAAGAGATAATGCAAGATGAAGGCAGAAACTGCAATATTTGCCAATATATAGGATAGGGTGAATGTGAGGATTGTGGTCCTCAGTGACTAGGAGGATGAAGATATACTCCACAAAAAAAAGGAAAAGAAAAAGGTTTAGAGAAACTCACTGGATATAATTAGTTCTGTTTTGGACATGTTGAGTTTATGGTATCTACTGGACAGTAGCCCTAGGGGCCAGCTAGTGGTATAGATATAATGGTATAGAGCATTGGGCCTTAGGTCAGAAAGATCAGAGTTCTAATCTGATTTCTGACACTTACTAGTTTTGTAACCCTGGGCCAGTCACTTAGCCTCTACCTGCATAAAAATGGAGAAGGGAATGACAAACCACACAGTATCTTTGTCAGGAAAACCCTATGGAGAATATTAAAAATGCTAAGAGACGTGACACTGGAAGATGAACTTCTAAGATTGGAAGAGACCAATGTGCTATGGTTCACAGGATCACAAAGAGTGACTGAACAACAACAGGACATCCAGAAGACACCTAGAAATGTGTGATTAGCTCAGAAAAGAGACTAGAGTTTCTTATAAAGATATGGGAATTATCTAAAGAGAGATGATAACTATATCCATGGGAGCTGATAAAATTACCAAAGGAGACAGTATAAAGTAAAGGGAATAAGCCTTAATGGGCATGCATGGTTATGATGAAGAACCAATAAAGGAAAATGAGAAAGAATGGTCAAGAGGAGAATCAGGAGAAAATAGTGTTATAAAAATAGAGAGGAGAGAATATCCAGGAGAAGTGGGTGATTGACATTTCAGATGCTATACAGAAGTCAACAAGGCTAGCTAGTAGTTTGAGCTCCTCCTACTCAAAGCTTATCCTAATTACCCAACCCCTGTCCCATTGCTTTGTTCTAGCTCAAATTATTTTGAGACTCCAATTGTAATAGAATTTAAACTCTTTGAAGAAAGAAAGCTTTGTTTATGTTTTTGTGTTCTCAATATATGGCATATACTAGACACAGAAGGAAGGAAGGAAGGAAGGAAGGAAGGAAGGAAGGAAGGAAGGAAGGAAGGAAGGAAGGAAGGAAGGAAGGAAGGAAGGAAGGAAGGTCCAAAAGAACCAATATATAGGGAAGCCTTAACAGCTGACTACTTTCTTCTACCTATTGGACTCTGAATTTTACTTCCTAGCTACCATGTTGACTTTCCTCTCAAATTAGAGGTTCGTAGATCTATATACCTTAGAGGCCATCTAATTCAACCTTATAATGTACATGAGGAAAGTGAGACCCAGAGAAACAAAATAACTTTTTTTTCAATATTACACAGGTTATAATTAGCAGATAAAATTAAAATTTGAATCCAGATCATCTTGCCCAAAATACGACATTCTTTTTACTGCATGACTTAAGTCTTAATCTTTCACAGCTACAGATATGTTACTTTGGCTCAACTCAACATCAAAATCCATGAAGCCTCTGATACTAAAAGTCTCTTTCTCTACTTCCCTCCTCAATACTAAGAAAGAAATCTAACCACTGCTCTACTCAATCCATCAAATACCTCTAAAGTGTTTATTAGGTTGCTGGGTGGTCATGCTAAAATGTCAAGAATACAAGAACATAAATACAGCCTTTAAAGCAGTTACATTCTATTTAGTGGAACGAATGTGTACATGGACAACTATAATACAAGGCAATTTAAGGAAGAAAAGACCACAATAATTTGAAGCAAAAGAAAAAAAAACTTCATAAGCAGATTGTCATGGTACCTGAGCTGAACCTTCAAGGAAAATAAGGATTCTGAAACATCAGCAGTCCAAGCAGTAGAAAAGCTTGGAATATAAAACCTAAAGGTCAGAACAGTGAATAATATAGTTTTCTAGGAATATAGGGTGTATAAAGAGGAGAAATATAAAATAAGACCAGAAAGGTAGTTGGAAACTTGATTATAGAAGGCCTTCATAATAGCTCCCATTTATAAAGCACTTTCAGGTTTGCAAAGTGCTTCAGATAAACTATCTTATTTGATCCTCACTACAATCCTGTGAAGTGGGTGCTGTTATTTTCATCAGTGCAAAACTTATAAATTTGTGTTTTATTCTAGAGGCAACCAGGAGTTGCTGAAGATTTCTTTAACAAGAGAGTACTGTGTTAGATTTCCTTATTTTTGCTTATATATTTTGGCTGATGTAGAAGATGATTTAGAGAATAAGGAAAGCCTTAAGTGAAAATGTTGCCTAAGTGATCAGAAAGGGGATGTTATGGAGAGGCACTCAGTAAGACATAGCAGTAGAATGAATATGAACTATTAAAAGAAATCTTGGTTTGGGTTTCACCCTCTTCAGTAAGGCAAACTCAGAAAATAAGACAAAAAGAGATTATTAGCACACCAAGGCAGCTTGTGGTTGGGTACAGCTGGCTTCCGGTCAAACTGCAAGCTGCTTTTTATAGAAAGAAGTAAACAAAGGGCAAAAATAGTTCTATTGCCATCCATAATTATAAAGAGAAGGGAATAGGACTACTTCAGTTCCTCCCTAAGTATTTTGATTGGTTCATGCACTTATGAGGCCATGGGGTTAGTGAACTCGGGCACCACCATCTACAATGGCTAATTGTGTACATACTCAAAGTTTTAAACTAGGTTTTTAAATGGAGTCACTCTGACTGCTCAAATAGCTGACTTTGCAAAAAGCAAAAGGGGAAGGGGAAGGTAAAAGTCAATAATGACATCAGTATTTTAAGCTTAGATGTCTGAAAGAATGGTGGCTGTTGTTCAATCATTTCTGATTCTTTTTGACCTCTCAGGGGTTTTCTTGGCAAAGATATTACAGTAGTTTGTCAATTTTTTTTTCTCCAGCTCATTTGACAGATGAGGAAACTAAGATAAACAGAATTGAGTGACATGCCAGAGTCACACAGCCAGTAAATATTTGAAGCCAGATTTGAATTCAGACTCTATCCGTGCCCAGTATTTGGCACTACCAAGCTGTAAAGGAATGATGGTACTCTCAACAAACACAAAGAGATTTGGAGGAGGGAAGATAAATTCAATTTCAAGCATAAAAAAATTGGAAGCCAAGAGGACTTCTAGGTGGAGAAGTACCAGGGCTACGTGTCCAGATTTAGAAATCATTTGTCCAAAGATAATATTTGAATCATAAGAATGGATGAAATCAGAAAGGGGGGAAAGAGTTTAGGAGAGCCTTCCTCAGCTGACTGCTGTAGTTATCTACTCAGCTAAGGGAGATTGCTGCCCTCTGCTGACTCAAGTGGTGTAGTTCTATAATAAATTCATCTGAGTGAATCTTGAGTCAAATCAATTCAATTCTACAAATATTAAACATCTCTTATGTGAAAAGCATCTAAAATATTGCCACTTTGGTATTAAAACTAAAAGGAGATGTTGTAAATAGGACTAACCAGTAATAAAGAAGGTAATCCTCAATTCAACTCACCTCAACATTTATTAATCACTATTGTGAAACAAAATATTGTGCTGGCCACTAGAAGAAATCCAAAGTTTAGACACTAGGTACCTAATCCCTCAGACTTGCAACTTGGGAGTTTTCCTGGATTCCTCATTATCACTTATCCACATATTGAATCTCCTAATAAAACCTTTTAATTTCATTTTTGCAGCATTTCCCCAATAAGCCCCCTTCTTTCCTTTGACATTGTCACCAGGACCTTATGACTTCATGCCTTGACCATTGTAAAGAAGCTTACCGGTAGATCTGACTTTTTCCAACTCTCTCCCTACTCTGATCTGTTCTCCCTCCTACTATTAAAGTGATTTTCTTAAAATGCAAGTCTGTCATATCACCTCCTTACTTAATAAACTCCACTGACTTCCTATTGCCTCCAATAAGAAATACTATATATTCTATTTGACATTCAAAGCCTTTCATTTAACTAGCTCCTTTCTACCTTTCCCATCTTCATACACCTTGTTCCCCAGCACATATTTCTTGATCAAATACAACTGGCCTCCTAAATGTCCTATGAACACTCTTCATTTCTCTACTCCAGGCATTTTCCCTGGCTATCCCCCATGCCTCAAATGCTCTCTGTACTCCACTCTAACTTCTGAACTCCTCAGTTCTAGTGCTTTCCCTCTCTTAATTATTTCCCATTTATTTTGTATGCAACTTGCTTTGTATATATCTGTTTGTATGTTGTCTCCCCTGTTAGACTGTAAGCTCTTTGAAGGCAAGAACTGTATTTTGCCATTTTTATATGTCCAATGTACAGTGTCTAACAATTAGTAGGCACACAATAAAAGTTTGTTGACTTGAATTGAAATAAGATAGTCCACATAGAACTTAACAGTTAGGAGTATCATGCAAACACACACACACACACACACACACACACACACACACACACACACAAACTATTGTAACTGCTGTTTTAAAAGTGTCACCTATAAATACCATAATTACTGTCACTGTAGCTTTAAAAGCTAAGTTGAATTTTTAATTTTTGTCAGGTAGGGTTGGCAATTTTTGAAAAATTGAGAATTGAGCCCTAATGAACACAGTTTGAGAAGAAAAGTAGAAAAAACAGAAAAATATAGAATAAGGAAAATTTTCTTTCTTGGGAGAAATATACAAGCTATTGTTTTTTGAAAAAACATGATAAAGAGAATTTTGTGAATGAATCTCGAGGGATGCTGTTAAATGTAGATAGAAAGGACAGAATTTTTTTTTCCTAATGAAACTATTTTAACCTTTTCCTTGCTAAGAGCATAAAGCAAATTCTTGATGACAGACTGTTGGTATGTTGAGTGAACTGATTAGTGGAGTTTTGTTTCCAGAAATAAAGAGGGGTAATCTATAATAATTCTAGCTGTGATCTTTCTAACAAATAAAATATTATGGTTACTTATATTGTTGTTATTGTTTATTCTGTTGTTAATAAATTGCATACCCAATAAATTGAGTACTGAATTAATTCTAGGAACTTAGGGGGTTTGATATAAAGATATGAAAAACTGCTTATTAGAAAAAATTTCTAGGATTTGTTAAAATAATTTATAATTATATATTATAAATATATATATAATTATAATATAATAATATGTAATTATTATATTATAATAAATTATAATTATTATATAATATATAATTATAATATAATTAGGATGTTTCAGTACTATTGACATTATGGTGTGGGCCTCTGAGCAGAGCAATTGAAGAGAAAAGATTATATTTTCATCAATTAATGAGGAAATATCTATATATACCCCTAGATTACTCTAAAACTCCAGATAATAAGAATGAGTCAAAAAGCAGACTCAGGGGTGATCAGTATTTCAACAAAGTAAGAGAGGATAAGAAGTGGTTTTTAAAAATAGGAAATGTCAAGCTTAAAGACATAGAGGTAACAAAGCATGCAGTATGTTGAAGGGACAAACAGTTAAGTTGGCTCAAACATAAAGAATATAGGGAAGAGTTTTAGAGATAAAAGTTGGAAAGGTATCATAATACCAGATTGTAGAAGGTCTTAAATGTCAGGCAGTATCTTGGAATCAACTGCATAAAGACGTTCTGGGGAAGGAATAAGATTGCCAAGGGAGAAAATAGAGAAAAAAAGAAGACTTTTGAGAGCAAATAACACAACTGAAGATGTCAGAAAGAAGATTAAGCAGAGAAGTGTTATGGGGATAGACAAAGAATCACAAGAATGTCTTATGTTAACAGCCAAGGAAGGAGAAAGCATCCAAAAAGAGGTGGTCACTGGGATTAAATGCTTCTCAAGGAAGATAAGAATAGACAAAGAGACCACTGGACAGAGTGGTTCAAAAGTTGATATTAACCTTGGAAGGAATAGTTTCCATAGAAGAGTAAGTACAGAAACTAGGTAAGTAGTCGAGGAGCAAATAAATGGTGAAGAAGTAGGAGAATAAAGTATGGAGACAAATTTTGAAACAAATTTGGCTTTGTAGAGAGGGTTTCTGGAAAGATGGTGGAATAGTTCAGAAAATTCCAAGCTCTCCAAATTTATCACAAACAAGACAAACAGAGTGGTAAAAACAAACAAAACTTGGGGCACAACAGTGATCCTGCTGGGACAATCTGAGAAGATTCTGAAAAAAGGTACCAGAATGGAGTTTTGGCCACTGTAAAATGTAGACACCTGCAGGCTAGTTCCACTCAAACAGCAAATGGCTAGCTGGGTTAGGAAGGAGGCTTAGCTTAGGTTACATGAATTTTCTCCTCCTGGACAATGAGAGAAGTCAGGCATGTGAATTGGGAAAGACTGAGAAAACCTCTGCGGATAAGAGTCATCAGGGCCAGTTGGCCTGGGCAAAAAGGAACCAGTGAGGCAATTCATAGAAGAAATTTTAAAAGATTAAACAAGAGAGATTAAGGAAAAACTATAAATATATAAGAACAATCCAAGAAAAACAAGATTATGAAAAGAAAAGCAACCTATCTGAAAAGAAGATCCAGAATCTTAAGGAAGAAAATGGCTCCTTGAAAACTAGAATTGGGCAAGGGGAATCTGGCAAAGTTATAAAAGATGAAGAAATAATAAAACAAAACAAAGTATGAAAAAAATAGAAGAGGACATGAGACATTCCTTAAGAAAAACAATTGATTGGAGAAAAGATCAAAAAGAGAAAATATAAAAATAATTAGATTATCTGAAAGCTACTATAAAAAAAGAATCTTGATACAATAATAAAATAAATCATTTTTAATTGTCCTAAAATATTAGAACAAGGGACGAAAGTAGAAATAGAAAAAAATCCACCAATTACCACTTGAAGGAGATCCTACTAGGAAAAACTATAGGAACATCATAGTCAAATTCCAAAATCTCTAAGTCAAGGAGAAAATATTATGAGCAACAAGGAAAAAAAAACAATTTGAATATTATAGAGCCACAATGAGAATCACACAAGTCCTAGAAATAACTACATTAAAAGATTACAGATCTTAGAACACTATATATCAAAGAGCAAAAGAACCAAGTTTGTAGCTGAAAAAAAAATTCATACAGAGCAAAGTTAAACATAATCCTATAAGGGATCGGGGGTAGGATATTCAATGAATTTCCAGACCTGAACTTAATAGAAAATTTGACATATAAGATCCAAGAAATGTCAGGTAAACATCAAAGACTAATTTCAAGGGACTCAATAAAGGACAAACTGTTTATTTTATATGTGGAAATGTAAACCGTATGTCTTAAGATTGCCATTAGTAATTGGGTAGTTTGAAAGAAAAATTAGGGTAGAGCTGAGTATGATGTGATTCTAAAAAGCAAAGCCATGTAGGAGAAGGTAAAAAGAGTAATTATGTTATACAAATTAGATGCAAAAGAAAGAACTTACGCAGAGGAATCAGATGGGGGAGGACAGCTGTAAATTCTGGAATCCTACTCTTATTGAGAATGGATTAAAGAAGGAAAAATACACACATGTGTGTATGTATGTGTATATATGTATATATAAACATATATATGTATAAAAGTCTTCTAAATTTATAAAGAAATAAGAGGGAGAAGGAATAGGATAAGGGGGATATAGAAAGATATATAGACTAATGGAAATGAAATAAAATATGTAGATTAATGGGAATGGAATAAAAAAAGGATGAAAATAGTGGATGGAGAGAATAAAGGAAGGATCCCAGAAAGGGAGTGGGGTAGGTTAAGTAATAGCAAGGCAAAGTGGTGAATAGAAGTAAAGCAGAGGAATCAGCAGGGATAGGAAATAACAGAAACAGACAAACATAATAATGATGGTCAGAAATAGAATTTATGAGAAAAAGAGCAAGGGTAGTAATCATTGATCTTAGACAAAGTTACAGCTAAAATAGATTTAATCAAAAGAGAAAAATAAGGAAACTATACTGTATGTCAGCCATATTAATCAATATTGTTTTAGACTATTTAAAATAACTAGACAGCATAAGATTGGAATATTGCTGTGTGTAGGAAATGATGAGTTGGTGGATTTAGAAAAATATAGAAAGACTTGGACTAATGAAGAATGATGTTATCTCCCTTCAGAGAAACAGAGAACAAACAAGCATAGTAATGGCTTTATATAGATATATATGAATGTATATGTGTATAATTATAGATGGTTATATATATATGTGTGTGTGGCTATGTGCATATGCATATGTGTACATATATGTATCCATAATTAATTTTAATCTTTTTGGAGGAGGTGAGGAAAGGAAGGGTGAAAAAGAATAAAGTAAAAAGTACACAGCAGAGAACAAAAGAAAATCTACAAGGAAGCAAAGATGGACAAATCTGAACACAATGTGTAGTATTTATTTTATAGGCTTCCTTGAAATGGAAAGATACTGTTTCATATTTTGAATCCTCTCATGTTCTGCTATGCACATGGCAAGGTTTCTTTTTCTTTTTCTATTTTTGTATTTAAGTTTTAAAATAAATGTATTTTTTAAAATAACAGTTTGGCAGTGAAAAGGAGAAGAAAGGCAGATGTTAAAACTGCATTGCATCAAGGGAAGATGTTTTTCAGATTAGATAGAATGGAAAATATTTGTAGACAGATGGAAAGGAATCAGTAAAGAACAAAAAGTGGTCAATCAGGGGAATAAATTAGGTACATAGCATATGAGAAAGCCTTCTTCAAGGCAGGACCTCTGAGTATGATAGTTCCAAAAAAGGGAAAAAATTGCCATTAATGGAAATAAAAGCTAGACCCAGTTTGTCTTGTCCATCTGCTAAAGACAATCTCTTCTGTTATCCCTTAATTTTAATTGGTGAGAAACAGAGACAGGGAGATAACAGAGAGAAATAATGTAGTGAGAAAGTAAGAGATATTTCTCTATATTCTTTGAACCTATCTCTAGATTGCATATATACATATATTAAGACAAAATGAATACTGGAAATCCAAAAATAGATTCCATCTTATATTCTCCTTGTGAAGCAAGAGACTGGAATCTAATTCTTTGACCATATTTGGCACTATACTCAAAAGACTATCAAACTGTGCATACCCTTTGATACAGCAGTGTCTCTCCTGATTCTTGACCCAAAAAGGTCATTAAAAAAGGGGAAATGACCCACATGTGCAAAAATGTTTGTGGCAGCCCTTTTTGTAATGAGAAACTAATTGAATGTCCGTCATTAGGGGAATCAGTTAACTGAATCAGTTATGGTATATGAATGCTACAGAATATTATTGTTTTCTTAAGAAATGATCAGCAGGACGATCTCAAAAGGGCCTGGGGAGACTTACATGACCAATGTGAAGTGAAGTGAGTAGAACCAAGAAAACATTGTACACAGAAACAAGAAGATTATATGATGATCAACCCTAATGGACATGGCTCTTTTCAACAATGAGGTGTTTCAGTCAATTCCGCAGACTTGTGATAGAGCCAACTGCATCCAGAAATAAGACTGTGGGGACTGAATATGGATCACTTCACCTTTTTTGGTGGTTGTTTGCTTGCTTTTTTCTTTCTCATTTTTTTTTCTTTTTGATCTGATCTTTCTTGTGCAGCATGATAAATGTGGAAATATATTTAGAAGAATTGCATATGTTTAACCTACATTGGATTATTTGCTGTCTAGGAGAAGAGGGAGGAAGGGAAGGAGAAAAATTTGGAACACAAGGTTTTGCAAGGGTGAATGTTGAAAACTATCTTTACATGTTTTGAAAACAAAAAGCTCTTATTAAAACAAAGATAATACCTTTCCTGACTGAATAAGGCAGGCTGAACAAGGTGATCTCAAAAGTCCCTTTCAGATCTATTATCTATAAGCATATGATAAATGTCAGGAGCTAACCAGAGTCTTTAGTCTACTTTTGGAGGACAGCTGTGAGAAGGGACAAATGAAGCAGCCAAATCCTCAGGTAAATTATAGATCAGAGCTATAAAGTGTGGGCTGTCAGACAAGCTGAAATGAAGAACCAAATTTCAAATAAACTATTCTCTGGACAATAGGATTCGAAAGGGATATGGGGAGGGGAAAGTTACTGATGGTAGGCTCCCTGCTCAGGCTGTCAGAGGAGAAGCAGAAAAGATACAGAAAATTCCCAGGACAGATGGCACTGGGAGAGCAGAACCTGCAAGAAATTGTTGCTAGTCACAGACACGGAAGAAAAGAAGTGGAGAAATACACATGTAATCAATCCATGAGCTGGGGAATTTCTGCCTTCTGCAGCTTTGCCCAGCTGGATCATACATGAGGATGTAGCTCCATCTTAGGGCAGGAAAAAATTCTGCTCCCAGCACAAATCAGACTATTCGGAGGGCACCCAAGTAAAAGAAACACCCCTTTTTCTGAAGCTTGATTTCCTGTGATTTCCATTGAGTTGGAGCAACCTTTCTGGTTCTGGTGCACAAAAAAAGAAATGGGTCTGGAATGGGGGCAGTTTAAAGGGATGTAACTCCTTCCATGTTGCCACAGCCCAGGAGTGAGCTCCTGAGCAGCTGACAGTCACACAGGAAGACTGAGCAAGATTTTGGATTCTTCACGGACTTCATTATTCCGTAGGCAATTGTATTTATTAATCACACGCCACAGGCAAGGCATTCTGTTAGGCACTATGGAAGACCTCAGTCTCAGAGAATGGCATGACCTAATTGGGAAGGACATTTAGCTTACTGGCCCAGCTAAAGGCTATATTTTCTTTTTTTAAAAAATCCATATTTTAAAAATCCCAAATACAAGTCAGTTTTTATTTCATTTTTTTTTGTTTATTTGTTTATTTTACCAATTGACTTCTTTAGATATGTTATTTTTGTCTTTTTATATTTTAGGGAGAATGATCTATATCTGGACCAATAAGATACATGAAAAGATAAATGGAAATGCAATGCAGAATGTGATATATAAGAAATTATTAGGATCATGTATTTAGAACTAAGAGGACCAGTAGAAGCCCCCTAGTACTATCCCCTCATTCAAAAGATGAGATAATTGAGTCCCAAAGAGGCACAGTGACAGGATCCTAGATTTAGAACTTAAAAGACAATAAAAAGCTTCCTATCAATCCAACTCTTATTTTACAGATAAGGAAACTGGGGCCCAGAGATATTACGTGATGGGGTCATAAAGTCATAAGATTTGGAATTGAAATAAATTTCAGAGGCCATTTAATCTTATCTCCTCATTTTCCAGAAAAGGAAACTGGAGCCCAGAAGATTAAATAATGTACCCAAGGTTATATAGGACCGATCAAAAAATAAAATTAAATTGGAGTAGCTTTCTTCAATTTTTGAGTGACTTTTCTCACAACTAACAATAAGAGAGAGAGGCAATATATTATTGCCCATATTTTACTCAAGAAAGGATTTGTAATTTTCCCAGGAAGAGTTCCTCCCAATGTAAGCACTGCCTTCCTCAACACAAATTGCAACCTGTTTATGGTCTAAACAAGTGAAATCTTAAAAAGTGAGCTGAATCACTTGATGTGTCTTGCCTTGAGGACTAAAGGAAGCAAACAAGAGAGGAAATAAACATTAAGCACTAATATTTAAAAGTAACTATTTAATGTCAGAGATAGGATTTGAATCCAGTGCTTCTTAATGTCAAGACTAGATCTCTATCTGCTATGTTGCTTTACTAATTATTTTCATTTGCCATTGCGACAAATTTGAGATTCAGAGAAGAATCATTTATTCTTTCAACATACATTAAGTGGCTGCTGTATACCAGGCATGGTGTGTATGGTGAGCCTAAAATACACAACTATCAAAAAATAGAATATAAGATGTTGCCAAAAACATATGTGATTGGTCTTGTGGTGAAAGTGTGGGATACCACATGAACAGCTCATGTCATTTGCCATGAGAAAAGAGAAGTCTCCCCTACCCAACACAGAGTGGAACCTTTGTTGTAAACTTAGAAGAGAACATAGGTCAGGGTCACATAAGGAGGGTAGGCCTGGATGAGTTGCCATCAGCATCTTTAGAAGGAATATCCCTGCTGGATGAGTCACAAATCCAACTCAATGTTTTGAACATGTGCCAGGTGTGGAACATTGCCCTAGGTTAGCTGTCAGATCTTGAGCAACTGATTTATCCATGGTTATAGAGCTATTAAAATGCCAGCAACTGGCTTTGAATCCAGGGCCATCTCTGGGGATTCTGACCTTACAACCAGGAATTTTTACCAATATAGGCCATAAGGTCATGTGGAAAGGAAACTGTTCTAAGTTGAGATACTCAAGAAAGGCTTCTCAAAGGAAGTGTGGCTTAAGCTGGGCTTTCAAGGATGATACTTAAGGTATAACAAAGAAGAAAGAACATACAGCTAAGAAAGGACTTACTAGCTGAATAACTCTGGGCAAGACACTTAATTCTATTACCTCAGTTTCTTCATCTATAAAAAATGAACTGAAGAAGAAAATGGCAAATCACTCTAGTATCTTTGCCAAGAAAAGCCAAAATGGGATCACGGCGTCAAATATGACTGAAATGACTGAACAATAACAATAGCATATGAAAAAATATTCCAAATCGCATATAAGAAATTTTATCTCCCAGTTATCAGATTGGTGACACTGAATTACATATGTGCAAGGTTTATATGGTATGTAAAATACATGTGTATAAGTATATGTATATGTATATAAAATTACACATGCATTATATTAATAAAATAATGGTTCTCCCAATTATAGTGAAGACTTTTCACTGGGTTGAAGAGATAACAACTTTTTTTTCATAAAAATAAAACATTTTAATTTCTAATATAGTTAATATTGAAATATAAACAAAAACTCTTGGGGGATCCTCAATAATTTTTAAGAGAGTAAAGGGCTCATAAGAACTGCTATAATAAATTCACAGAGTCATATACAATATTCTCCTGGTCTCTTTTGTACATGTTTGTGATTGTTATTGATTTTCTAGTTCATAATAATTTTTTATAGCGAGGGGGCTGGATTATATGACCTCTATGAGGCTCTAAGTTTATGACCCCAGGCAACCTCTCAATTTAATGGAATTGTGGAATAGAAGAGACCTTAGATCCTGTCCAACCCATTGTTTTTATAGGTGAGGAAAATGTGGTTCAGTGAGAAGTAAGTTGTCTAAGGCCACAGAGGTAGTGAGTACCAGCCCCAGATCTCTCGGTTTTGTTGTTTTCTAACTCCAGGTCCAGGGCTTTTTCACTGTCCCACAATGCCCCTTCCCCCAAAAAATTCAAATGACACTCCAATTTAATGATATGTTAGTTTTCCAAAGGAACAATTGTTTTCTCTTAACTTTCCAATTAAACTAGTCCTTATAGGGAGGAGAGAGTATTAGTTGAAACAAATGGTCTTCACTTAAATCAGACAGAGTAGCATGAAATTCTATTTGCCAACTGTTTCCCTCTTGAAAAACAAAGGACCCTAGTAATACAGCTATCTGAAGTAAAAAAAAAAAAAAAAAAATGTTTATTCATCCACAAACACTTATTAAGTATCAACTAAGTACCAGTACCAGGGCTATGTGCTGGGGAATATATGTGCAAAAGTGATATAATCTCTATTCTCAAAGAGCCGAATTCCTGCTAAGGCCATAGGACATGTTATCAAAGAAGTAATTCTCTGGCCGTACTCAAAGGATCATGAGTGGATCCCACAGTGCCAAGAGAGACTTGGAAGCAACTAACCTGTTGCACTAGTCTCACAAATCCTACCCCTGACCTTTCTGGGTGGGACTTGAGACAGGACTAAAAGGAAATATAGTAATATATTTAAATAAATAGTAAGTAAAAGGGAGAGGAGAATAATTGAAAGATTCAGGAAAGGACTTTTGAGATGGATTTTGAAGGGAGAGTAGACTTTCAAAAATTATGATACCATCCCATCAGGATAACTTCCAGAAGCCCGTTGTACCATTAACTTCTGAGGGCATTCAGGGCCTGCAAAAGTCAAGACTTTGCTTCTTCTTTCCAGGGAAATACAGAGGAATCTTCCTGAAGTCTTTTGGAGTTCATTAGTATGAACATATAAAGGAGGAGGAAGACTAGCCCAGGAGTGTGTACAGGCTACAAGAAAGGAGGTCCCGTATCCCCTATCTGTCTTCTACTAAGAAAGCAATCACCTTAAAAATCCCCTAAATCCTGAGCTGCAGAGTCAGGGAGGCTCGAAAGCCAAATCAAGAAAGACATTGGGATTGGAGAAGGGAAACAGGAAAGCCCCTGCATACATATATTGTGGGATGGAAGGGGAAGGGACTGGGTGATGGAGAGAGGGGATAGAAGCTAAATATTAGGACATTACCAGAAGATCCCACTTCTACAATTCTTCCGGTATCTTCTGAAAGCCCCTTCTCCAGCTTCTCACCCCAGAGTGCTCACTTCTCTTGTCTCTTACTCTTTTCTCCAACCACAATCCTAATAGAGCTTTTATTCCCGCCCTAACTTGTCAGAAAAACTATACCAGGAACATTTTGTTCATTGTGAAACCCTAAACATGTCACTTAAACTTGTCCAGCCTCAGTTTCCTCAACTTTAAAATGGAGATAATAGTGTCAATCATTTCTCTCCTCAGATCATCATGCAGAGCAAATGAGATCATATATTCAAAGTAATTTACAAACTTTAAAATGCTAGATAAACTTTAGTTATTAATATTATAGGGGCCAAGCTGATCCTTGAAGAAGAGATCTGACAATGTAACATCTCTACAAATGTGAGGTACATATAAATGATATACATGTGTTATGAACTTGGTTTATGTGTGGGTTAGTTTTATGGAACTGCTTCCCCACTCCCCACTGTTTTCTTTTTTTATTGTTTTTTATGATAGAGCTCTGAGTGGAGGAAGGGGAACAATATTTGGGGAAATGAAAGTGATATAAAATTATCCATTTTATTACTATTATTTAAAGAGTACCAGATGTGCATACCTAGCTGTGTATGCTACATAACCTCTCTGTGCCCTTTCCTGATCTATAAAGTGAAAATTATAATCCTTACTTTGATTCCCTCACAGGACTGTAAGAAGGACAAAATAAGCAATGTTTGTATGTTCATGAACCTACCTGAAAGAAAATCAAACATTATTTGCAAAATATTACATATAAAATGAAATGCTCCCTGCAAGGAGACACCTAAGGCTTAAATCCATGGCCTGAATGAGTGATAATCTTCACTATCCCCCCCTACCTCTCACTTCACCTTGTAGTACAATGTTTCATACAGAAGATGTATGATAACAATATTAGCTCATTACTCACTGTATTCTGTGAAAAAAATTAGAGGCCCTAATGTGAATATTATTAATGTAGAGTTGCGGGTAAGTGACTTGGGTCTGGGTCTCTATACAAGGTTTTTGAGAGGTTGTTTTGCCATGGTCTTCCTCTCAGCCCCCAAGGTGGCTCAGCTAAATAAAACCCAAGAACTTTTTTCCCACACATCATTCTTTGCCATGGATTCTATCAGTTCCTCTTTTGAACTTCAGCAAGACAAAACCAACTGGTATTTTTTTTTCTTTACCCTCTTCTGTGTTTCTCCTGACACAATTGACCCTTCAGAAGCACTGCAGGTATCAGATGCCCAGAGACACAAGGGAGATTCCTGTGGCAGAAAAAGGTATCTTTTTTCCAGTATCCTTTGACCACAATAGTACAAACAAAAGCAACATTGAAAGACTACAGAACTATGTTCAATGAAATGACCTCTACCTCTCATGCCTTCAGAGAGGAATTAAGGAAGCAGGTCTCTCACCTCTCTGCCACAAAACAATGGAGGAGCAGTACAGGAGACTTCTATGGATGGGAGACTGAGACATGACTGCTGTGTGATTTTGTTGTGCTTGACTATATTTATTTGTTATGATAGGGCATTGGCCTGGAAGGCAAAAAAAGGAGGAGAACTCATGAGTAATGCTAAAAAAATGAAAAAAAAGTTAAAAAAAAGAATAGCAATAAAACATGTAAAAACGATAGTTTTTGCCACCCAAGGATCTTAATCAAACAACTCAAAATCTTCAATGCCTCTTTATTGCTACTAGAATAAAAATGATTTTTTTTTGCAATAAATCAACTGAGATTTAAAATACAAAGAAAGAAGATAGGAAGGGAGGGAGGGAGGAAGAGAGGGAGGAAGGAAAAGAAAGCAAAAAAGGAAGGAAGGAAGGAAGGAAGGAAGGAAGGAAGGAAGGAAGGAAGGAAGGAAGGAAGGAAGGAAGGAAGGAAGGAAGGAAGGAAGGAAGGAAGGAAGGAAGGAAGGAAGGAAGGAAGGAAGGAAGGAGAAACAGAAAGACATTTGTAAGTATGTAAGGAAACAATACTCAACCCAAATAAATACAAAATGAGCGCTAAAAATACAAAATAATTGAAAGGGGAAAAGAGGGAAGGAAGAGGGGAAGAGAGGAGATAAAGAAAGAAGAGGGGGAGATGGGATGGAGAGAAGGAAGGAAAGGAAAAGCGAAGGAGAAAGAGACCAAAGTAGAAAGTATGCTATGAAGCAGCTTACCTCAAAGTCCCTAGATGCTATGAATCTTAGGAGGTAGAGGTAAGGAAGGAGTATGTACCAGGCATGAGGGTTAAACTATACAAAGACCCAGAAGAGGAATATATAAGTTGTGTACAGGGAACAGTGAGTAGAACAGTTTGATTGAAACATAAGAGTATTTGAAGTAGAACAATTTTCAAGAAAATTGGAAAGATTGATAAGAATGAGATTTTAGGAGGTTTCAAATTTCAAGCTAAGAAGCTAGTTTCTTATAACAGCAATAGGAAGGCACTAAAGATTTTTGAGAAGAGAGGGACACAATCAAATGTATCTTTTAGCAACACCAATTTGGCAGTTATGTGGAAGAATGACTGGAAAGAGAGAGACACAGAAAGCTTAGAAACCAATTAGGAGCCTCTAGCAGTCAGCCAGGTGAGAGGTAAGACAGAGGCTGCATGAGTGACACAAAGGGCATGGATGCAAAGAATACTGTGGAAGGAGAGAAAATAACATTTGAGGACTGCTTAGCTATGGAGAGTGAGGGAGAAGCAGAAGTCCATGATGACTCAGGCTGAGAACATGGTGATTTAGAAGAGTGAGGGTGCTCTCAGTAGAAATAAAGAAGTTGGGAGGAGGATTTGTGGAAAGAAAATGATAAAACTGTTTGGTCAGACAATGAAGCATCACCATCTGCAAACACTGCCCTTCTAGCAGCTGCAAGTTCCAGTACAACCATCCGGAATGATTTCACATCCATTACTCCAACAAATTTCTCCAATAAATGCTTTATTTAGCATTTTTCCAACAAATTAATGTGACCTACCCCTGAATAAAGGAGAACTAGCAACACCAAATCTAGAAAAACATCCTGATAATTAGAGCTATTCAAAAGTAAACTGGGCTGCCTCAGGAGGTTCCCCCTCACTAGAAGACCTGACAGGGATATTGAAGAGGGGATTTTTTATTCAGATTCAGGTTGAAAAGTTTCCAAGGTACTTTCCAACTTTGAGGAGATGTGACTCAGTGGTTAACATATTCAGTCACTCTCTGGAGAGGCACTTTTTAAATTTTATTTTATTTTAAATTTAATTTTAAAGAAAATAGTGTAAGCCCAAAAGTGGGCAATTTGTCTGACTATAAGCAGTGGCCTCAAATCAAGAGAGAAGAAAATTTAACTTGAGAGGAGAATAAGCTGTGTAAAGGGAGGAGGTTGGGTGGAAATGAGGAGTGACTTTTTGGTCAGCTTCCTTGGCTTCAAGGGGTCATAAGGCCTAAACTTTAAGAGTGGAAATACTGGCAAAAGAATGTGGACATCAATTCCCAAAGGACCAAGGAGTGGCCTTTTGGACTCAAAGAACCAGATGCTGGTTCTGAACCCCAGCCCTGGGTTTAGTCTGGCCTAAATTCTGGTATAACACACTGATATAATAACACAAAGATATAAGTTGCTAATGCAGGAGATGTTTTTAGAAAGTGAGGAAAAATATACTTCTGTGTCTGACTGCATATTCTTTACTGTGAGTTTTTGTTTTTTTTAGTTTCTCATCTCAAATACAATTTCCAGTTCAATGCTAATCCATCCTCCTTAATTCTTTAATTCCTTCACTCATGCAAATATCAATTTACCAGCATACACACACACACACACACACACACACACACACACACACTGAAATGACTACTACTCCTTAGTTTATAGATTCATAGAATGTTAAAACTAGATAGTATCTTAGAGATCATCTAGAACAATTCTTTCATTTTTTTGGATGAGGAAAATCAGGATGAGGATAAGGAAAAAGAATTTAAGTATATTCTTTTCTGAGTCACTTCTAACAATCCATCCCCAATCAAGAAGCATATATTAGACAATTACAATTATGTGACAGGCACTGAACGAGGCCCTGGGAATATAAATGCAATCAATAAAACAATCCCTACTCGAAAGAAGCTTATATTCAAAGAGGTCTCAGTTTTTCCCCTGAAACTGGAAAAAAAATGGAAATACTTTTACTAAATTATCAGAAGAGTCATATAACCAGCAAGTCATTCTTTTTTCAGTTTAAGGTTATTTTCACAGTGGGTCAATAGACTACATTTATAATCCCCCTTTTGGTGACAGCCTTTCACATATTTGGAGACAGCTTAAACATCCTCCCTGATTCTTCCTTTTTCTAGACTAAAAGACCTTCTAAATGAAATATGTCTTGCTTATCCCTTCCCTCACTGGATCACCAGCTCCCTCACCCCATCTACTGTACTATATATACTGTACTAATATAAGACATCTTATATCCATTTTTTCCAATCTCAAAGCCATCCTTTAAACAGCTACCATATGGATATTCCTAAAGCACTTGTCTGACTCTACTTTTCACACAGCTCTCACCTGTGTCTCCAAGAAGCTAGGCATGTGCAGTGTTCAGACCCCAGTAAAACTGTTTCCACAAAAGGGATAAAACAGGCTGAAGAGACCTCAAACCTGTAGAAGAATCAGGGGGATGTCTACCCAAGCAAGCTACTTTTCCTAGCAGAATGGGCAGATGAGAACAATTTGTTCAAACAGTCATGAAGAAAGTTGAAGCAGACATTGTAGAGCTCTAAGTTCTTGGTCAGATATCCAACAAGCTAAGGCATTCAGGTTATTTACTGCATCCCAGATTGTCCCCAGTCATCCTGAGTTTTATCTTGCCATTCACTGGCTTTCAGTGGTTCTATAAGAGAAAATGAGCTTGACAACTTTGTGCACTCTGCTTCACTTAAATCTAATTTATTTTCAAGTCAAGACATCACACTATGATGTCATTAGTTCTCTTCAAAAATAACATCACCCAAAAAGTTGTATGTCTTTCTTTGTCTACATAAATGCTATTTTCCATGTGAAGAATGTAACCTCTTTGAGGGCAGGGATTGTTGAATTTTTGTCTTCTCATCCTTGCGACTCAACACAGTGCCCAGAATATAGAAAATGCTTTTTTAAATGGTTGTTTAACTAAACTGAATTGAACCAAATTGAATATAGGTAGTAATTTCAGAGGGTGACCAGTCTCTCTATTTACCTACAAAATGACAAACAAATAAATATCAAAAAAATGCTTCTCAGATTGGGTAAGACGATAGGAAAAGATAATGACAGATGTTGAAGGGGATAGGGGAAAACTGGGACACTGATATATTGTTGTAAAATTGTGAATGGATCCAAACATTCTGGAGAGCAATTTGGAACTATACTGAAAAGGTTATCAAATTGTGCTTACATGATCCAGCAGTGTCACTACTGGGTCTGTATCCCAAAGAGGTCTTAAAGGAGGGAAAGGGACTCACATGTGCAAAAATGTTTGTGGCAGCCCTTTTTGTAATGACAAGAAACTGGAAACTGAGTGGATATACATTAGCTGGAGAATGGCTGAATAAATTATGGTATATGAATGTTACGGGATATTATTATTTTATAAGAAACAATCAGCAGGATAATTTCAGAGAAGCCAGGAGAGACTTACATGAACTTATGCTGAGTGAAATGAACAGAACCAGAGGATCGTTGTACACAATAATATCAAGATCATACAATGATCAATTCTGATTGATGTAGCTCTTCTCAACAATGAGATAATTCAGGTCAATTCCAAAGATCTTGTGATAAAGAGAGCCATCTATACCCAGAGATAGGATAGTGGGGACTGAGTGTGGATCACAACATAGCACTTTCACTTCTTTTGTTGTTTGATTTTCTTTCTCATTTTTTTTTCCTTTTTAATCTGATACTTCTTGTGCCAGCGAGATAATTGTATAAATGAATATGCCTACATTGGATTTACATATATTTTTACTATGTTAAAAAATATTGGATTACTTGCCATCTCAACTAGGGGAGAGGATGAGGAGAAGAGGGAGAGAAACTGGAACACAAGGTTTTGCAAAGGTCAATGATGAAAAATTATCCTTGCAAATGTTTTGAAAATAAAAAGCTTCAGTTAAAAAAAAAGCATTTGTTGAGATTTTTCTTCTCTACACAGAAAACAAAATAAGATCATCATGTTCTTAAAGTTTAGATCATCATACAATCAGAGTACCTACTCCTTGGTTTTCTTTAGAATCTTTGATCTATGGGGAAATGACCCTTGCATTAAAAAAGCCCCTTTGACACTTCTTCCCAAATGGAAATAATGAGCTCCAGGTTAATGGGACACCATTAGGGACCATGGGGCCAAGATTAGAAAGAAAAGGATTTGCAAACTCCCTTGACTGGACAGCTACAATGCTGAAGTAGGGGAAAATCAGCCTGCCTTCAGCAAGTACCAGCAAAGTCTCACTGTCAAAAAAAAAAAAAAAAAAAAAAAAGTCAATCTGATTGGCTCCCATTTGGAAATATCTCTGAGCAAAGTCCAGAAATTAGCATTCCTCCTAACCCCCTTTCCATCTCTTATTTAAGAGCTGTACATTGACAGTGGTAAGACTGTATTCTATAGCTTCACTTAGTTCCTATTTCACAAATATTAACAATTCACACAACTGAATAAGCCACAAATATTTTTAAAGCAGAGAAAATAAAAACTTGTGTATAACTTTCCACCTCAGCATTCAGCTTCCTGGATTTGCTTGTGTGTTTACAGATTAATTTTTCTCTTCCTCTGAAAATGGACACCTCTGAGCAACACAGCAACTTCCAAAAACAAAATATCAGCTCTTTTATTCTCCTTTTTCTTGCTTTTCTAATGGGATTTCTATTCTGAGTCTCCAAGAATAGCACTACCTTTTTGCTTCTAGTCATCTAAACATTTCCTCCTAAAATGACTCCATATTCATCTTTGTCTTTGAGGCAGCTCTCTTGAGTCCAAGAAGTGAATCCTCTTTCCTCTGAGGACAGAGTTCTGCCACACAAGTAGCCTAGGACGATGAAGGCCACAAAAGTGAAACTGAGAAATGCTGGTAATAATATCAAGTGGATAGATCCATGGAGGAGGTTCTGAAATAAATCATGGATGCTTCCAGGTTTGCAGAATCCTATTTTTACAATAAGTTGGAGGCACACACACATATAATCCCTATTTTTACAGATGAGGAAACTCGGGCTTTAAAGGGTTAACTGCTTGACTCAGGGTCCCATAGCTAGTAAGCGTATGAGACAGGATTCAAACTTAGGTTAAACAATTGGGTCCTTTGATTGTACCTCCTGTGCACTGCACATCATGTTTCCCCTCTGAAACCAAGAAGGGAGAGACACAGAGACAGAGACAAAGAGAGCTGGAACCTGGATTCTATTGATTTTTCTTCAAACCTCACACTGAATCACTATTGAAACACCAGTTCAACAATGAAAATGTCAGCAAATTCATATCTTGCCAAGACTGAAAATGTTCTGACTCAATCTCTAGTGCAATCCTGGATCAAGTCTGCATTTCCACTTCAAACCTCTGGGGATATCCCTCCAGACTTAGACACAGCTCAGGCGTGAACAATCAAGTCAGTCTAGCTCTCCTGTTCCATCTGCTGGGCAGCAGGAAAACTGGCTCTCCAAAAGGTAAGCCAGTCACTGAATCTCTTGCAGGTTTGTATCCCTGATGTAAATCTGTGTCTCCAGGTACATGGCAGTACAGGCATTTGTTCTTCCCTCTCAATCTTTGGCTCCAAACCGAATTCTTACAACAATGGCAGAGATCTCTCAAAAAATACCACTCATTCAAAACTTTCACAGATTACAAAGATCCAAAGTTGTCAAATTGTTCTTTTCTCCAGAAGGGCAATCAGAGCAATACTTAGGCCATGCTGGCATCCATTAGCAACCGGCATGTACAGCAGATCTAGGGAATATAAAACCAGAAAGCAAAGGAAGTATTTAAATATAAAAAAACAAAAAGCATGTGGGGTGGTCTGTGAAAATTTAAAAAACTATTAAGCATTTGCTATATGTAAGACTCTGTGCTAAACACTAGAGAGAGAAAAACAAAAACAAAAACAAAATCCCTACCTTCAAAAAAAAAAATCTATATTTTACTAGAAGAAGAAGTATGTTTGACAGCAAACAGAAATGCACATACATAATTTGAGAAGGGAGTAAGTAATTACAACTAAGAGATCCAGAAATAGTTTTCTCCAGGAAGGCCCACAACCAGAACTTTAAAGGAAGCTAAGGATTCTAAGAAACTGAAGTGTAGAATAAATGCAAAGGCAAAGAGTTTGGAAATGGAGAGATAGTTATGAATGAGAGTAATATGCAATAAAACTGTAAAGTCAGGATGATCCCTAATTAAACAATTTGCCTTTTATCCTAGAGGCAATATGAAGCTACTGAAAGTTCTTAATTTGGGGAGTAACATTATTATACTTGGGCTATAGGAAGATTATTTTCAGAGCTATATAGTTAGAGAAGAAACTGGCTATGAAAAGTCCAATAAAAGACTGTTACATGCTTAAATCAGATGAATAAGTCATGAGTGATGTCCAGTGGGATTCTCAACACATACTGAGTCCAGAAGTGACTGGCCATTGCATATAAGAGGATGTGACTCCGGTTAGTTCAAAAACCATCCTGGTAGGACAATCTTTAATACCTGATCTTAAAATATACTGGTCCTGAAAAGCTGTCCCTAAATGGAAGATTTAGATCTTGAATGTCCTTATGCAAAAGAGAAGTAGGTTAGTTGGATTAAGAGGATTTACCATTCAAGGAGAATAACCTTTAAGCATTTGTATAACATTGGGAAAGTTTCTGTGTTTCTCACTGCTCTAATTTGTAAAATCACATAGTTTTGCTTATTAGGAGCATTGTGGTTAGTAGTGAAAACACAGGACTTGGCATCAGGAAAAATTGGGTTCAAATCCTATCTCAGATGCTACCTCTGTGACTTTTGACAAATCATTTATATTTTCTGAGCCTCAGTTTCCTCAGATGTCAAAAACAGATGATATCACCTATCTCTCAGGATTTTTGAATGCATCAAATGATAAGGGAAAAATTTTAGAAACCTTTCTTAAAAGTTAGACATAAGTGAGCTGTTATTATTAATCACAAAACAGTATGTTAGATGCAACAAAGAGATCATTGAAACATAATGCCTGCCTTCCCAAAGCTTACAATCTAGCAGTAGAAATATGACACATAACACAAAAATTCTAAGGCCAGCAGTGTCAAACTCAAATGGAAATGTTTCCATATGATCCATATTAATTTAGAAAAGTACAAGTTAAAATTATCTATGTTGTATTACATTTTTGTTCAATTTCTTAAAATTCTCCAATTACATTTTAATCTTATTTGGATCTCAAATATTATGCCTTAGATTATATAATACCTATAGATTAGATGATCTTTCAAGTTCTTTCCAACAATAATATTCTGTCATTTGAGTGACACATCTAAGGTAATACAATTAGCTGAGTTTGTCTTTCAAAATTTCTTATTAATCCTATTAGAATCACTTTTTTCCCACCTGAGTCCCTACCCCCATCACCAAGATACCTATTCTAGGTCCCCTCCTTAGTTTGCTATCTATTCGAGATCCTAACTGATACATAAGGTCTAAAGTAGGTGTCTTCCCCCCCCCCCTCTGCTATCTCCCTTCCCCACCACTTCTGCAATTCAGTGACACAGGCCTCATTGCTTTTCTTTGAACAAAACACTTTATCTCTAGATTTCAGGCATTTTCCCTGACTGTATCACCTCCAATTCCTGGCTCCACTAGCTTCCTGGCTAAAATATCACCTTCAGCAAGAAGCTTTTCCTAACCCCCCTACTAATTATCTCCAATTTATTCTATCCACAATTTGTTTACACATGGTTATTTGCAAGTTGGACTATGAGCTCCTTAAGAGAAGAACTTTATTGTTCCTCTATATCTGCTGTGCTTAATGAATTATACCTGACACATAAATAGATGCTTTATATATTTATTTTATTATTGTTGGGGGGGTTTTGTTGTTGTTGTTTTTTACTGAAGCAATTGGGGTTAAGTGACTTGCCCAGGGTCACACAGCTAGGAAGTGTTAAGTGTCTGAGACCAAATTTGAACTCAGGTCCTCCTGACTTCAGGGCTGGTGCTCTATCCACTGCGCCCCCTAGCTGCCCTTTCTTTATGTATTTATTAAACAACTGACTTTGATAACTTAAGACCTGACTCGATACTTAAACTGGAACTGGAAAATTACAAAATCTAAAGTTTTGGAGAAACCTTGTAAGTCATGGAGTGTAAGCAATGCATTGAAAGGCAATATAGAACTACAGTGGAGAGAATCTGCAAGATCTGAGTTACTATTTCACTTCTAATATCACTAGTTATGTGACTAAGGCAAATACTCTTAACTTTTCTGAACCTCATCTGTAAAATACAGGTAGTGATACTTACCCAGTGCCAACTTCACATGGCTAATGTGAAAAACTTATGAAATAATGTGGGCAAAGCATTTTGTAAGCCTTAAAGTGCTTTATAAATACCAGCTTTTGTTAATTCCTCCTAAAGCAAAGGGGACACTTAAATACAGAAAAAAGTTCCAAGACTCAAATAATTAACTACTACAAAGAAAGGACAATAGAACAAATATTTTAAGACAGAAAGTGCCTCTTATTTTCTCAGAAAGCCAACTCTAAGCCTCATTGATGTGGATCATAAAAAGGTATGAATGCTTCTCAGCCCTCCTCTCCTCCTTTTGATTTAGTAGTAAGACTAATAACAAAAAACAGACTGCTTTATAGAATCCCAGATTAGAAAAAAACCCCATGAGGTCATGTACTCTGGCCTCCCTTATTTCATAGCTAAGGAAACTGCTATGCAGACTTGATTTGTTCAAGGTCACATGTGAAGTAAATGATGGAGACAGGATTAATTTTTTCTACCTGAACAATCATCATCCAAACATTAAACATAATAATATAATAATATGTCAAATTGTCTCAGTACTGTTTCTTCCTGATGAGAAGATAATATTTAGAAATCAGATTCAAAGATTAAAAACAGGAAAATAAATTATACAGTAATGAAAACATTGTAAAAGCAAGTGACTTTGAAAGATTTAAGAACTCTGATCAATGTAATGACCAACCATGAATACAGAGCACAGAAGTTACAGCAAGCTATCCACCTCTTGACCAAGATAAATTCAGGGTACAGAATGAAAAATGGATTTTTTTTTAACATGGCCAAAGTAGAAATTAGTTTTGCTTGCCTGAACGTATTTGTTACAAAAGTTTTTTTTTTTTGTTGTTGTTGTTTTTTTTTTAATGTGAGTTCAGGGAAGGAAGAAAAGAGATTTTTGTTGATTGAAAAAAAATTTAAACAACTCAAACTTAGGTAAAACTTTAAAGTTTACAAATTGCTTTGTTCAAAATAATATTGTGAAGGTAGAGATATAGAGTATGAGTATTCTTATCATCAATAAAAGAAAGCAAGTACAGTTTTCTCCTGCTGTTTAAATTCACAGCCCAGACATTTAATCCTCTCTCCCAGAGGACTGAAGCAGTCCTCCCAATCCTCTCAGTCTTAGGCCATATCCTTTGTTTTCTTTTGAAGGGCTTTACAAGTCACGTGCCTTGCACACTGCAAAACATGTTGACAGAGGCAATGGTGCAAAACTCTCCCCATTCTCTCTGGGCAAACAACTGCCTCTCCAGTGAATTCCAGAGCTGATCTCCTTCTGAAAAGCAGACAATTCCATTTTAGGTTTTTGTTTTGTTTTTTTTTTCTCCTGAGATAAATTTTGAATTAATTAATTATCACTTCACTAACAATCAGACCTTAATTACAGAAAAGAAATTCATGCTCCCTCTATCTGTCATCTCTGTATTTAGTTAAGACTTGTTTGAACAACTTGTCTAGAGATAGTAACTTCTTTGCCATCAGGAGAGAGGTCAGAATCATAGAATCTCAAAGTAAGAAAGGAGAGCAAAGGCCCTCTGGTATTATAGAAATCCCTTCTTTAAAATACTGGCAAGTGATCATCCAACCTCTGTGGGAGATTAGCTTAGTTAGAATTTGTTTGTTTAAATAATATTATGTATACATCAATAATGAGGACTGGACCAGAGCCATTTTAGACAGAAACAAGGGGAAAGAGGAGAGGAGAAAACAAGAGAAGAGAAAGGAAAGGGGAAGGAAAAGGAGAAAAGAAAAGGGAAGAAGAAAGGGGGGAGGGGAAAGGAAAACTGTCTATGTTATAGAATCTTATGGGTTTTGGTATTGTCCTATATTCTTGAAGAGGTCCAAAATGACGTCACTGTTAGAGTCAAGTTAGTGCATCCCACTATGATTAATCAAATCAATATGAATTCAGAATGTTCTGCCATAAATCAGACACAAAAAAAATCCCTATGAACATTTGGGATCTCTTCTCTAACTTTGCACATTTCACGTTTCCTCTGATCTAATTCAATTCTGCTTTGCTCATAGAAAGCAGCACTTTCTCAATTGAGAGCACACCATGCTGAGTGGTCCTGTGTCAGTGTCTCCCATGTCATACAATCAATTCTAAAGTTCTTAAGAGAAATCTTGAGGATGTCTTTGTATAGCTTTTTCTGACCACTTTGTGAGCACTTTCCCTGTGTGAGTTCTCCATAAAATAATCTTTTTGGCAAACGTACATTTGGCTTTTGAACAATGTGGCCAGCTCAACAGTGCTGTGTTGTGAGAATCTTATAGTGAAGAGGGGAAAGGCAGGTTATACATAAGCAGAGAAAAATATACTTAACACACATGAAGGGAAGGGAAGCTGGGTATCTGAGATTAGAGTTCTTGGTTAGTTACCTGCTTCATAAAGGTTTCCAGCAGGTATTTTTTAAATGCTGTGGAATATATCCAGCTCACATCCACTGAGAACTCGCTATCTGTTGTGGCAATTCATTCTGCTTTTGGTAGGAATGTTCCAAATGGTAGGAAGTTTGCCTTGGATCAATCTGTAGTGGGGAGCATATGGATTAAACATATTATTTCCTTGGGAGATAAATTATTATTTCTCTCTTAAATTTAATAACTAAAGATTGTTATCAGGGCCTAATTAATATTAGGGCCAAGGGTTTTCCCTTTTCTACTTCCTTATTCAGAAATCAGCCTCTGTAACTTACTCAGATTTGTTAAAAAGATAAAATTGATGAATTCTACTCCATGGTGTTATACATAGACAAGTCTGGGGAAATGTAGATTTTCCCTTCTGTCAGACCTGTGATATGGAGATAGATAATTCTCTTTGACCAAAACTGAGTGATCAAAGTCACATACCCCAGACCTTCATTAGAACAGGTCCATTTCTCATTATACTATTCATTTTCTCATTAGTTGCTAACCAATCAGAGTTGATTTCTACCATCAGGAATATCTATTTATCCAAGAACCTATAGGTGTTGGATGAGTTCTATGAAGGATCTCTACTCTAAGAGAGATGGCCAAATGACTATCCTTTTATTAATAATATGCTAGTATTATTAATTAATAAACTGATTAATTACCCAGAAACTATGTCTCTCAAACAATTTAAACATCATACAAGAAATTAGAATTGTTTAATAAACACTGTAAGTAGCAAGAGAGAATGTGGCTTCTTCCTTGGAAGCCTTTAAAAATAGGTAAAATCTTATCTCTCCAGAGTATTTTATTTAATTGTCTTACTAGAAAAGGAATTGGATAAAACAATCTCTTTCATCCCCTTTCAGCCCAAAAGATTCTACAATTTTCTCATTAGGTTGAAAGAAGGTATCACAAGATCTTTTTGAACAAGGAACTTTCACTCATTTATCTGAATAACTTTTAGAGTCAGACTTAAGTTGGCACAAATGGGAAATCAAAAGAAAAAGGAATGTGATCAAATGGAAAGAGCACTGGATTATATTACAGGGCTTTTGTTCAAATTCTGATTTGATTTCTTATTAGACAAGTCCTCTAAACTTGCTAGTTCTTATCTGTAAAATAAAAGGACTAGATGGCCTCTAAATGTAAAACTATGACCTTATAATTGTCTTTGCTCCTACAGTTTAATACTATTATAGCCACCTTTCTCTGTAAATTTCCTTTGAAAATCCACACTGTAATTTATTTTCTATTAATAATTGTAATTCAATTTATATGAAAACAACAATATTTCATATTTGCATAGTACTTTGAGGTTGACGAAGTGCTTTCCTCACAATTCCAGGTAAATATATAGAATATTATTATCCCCATTTTCATAAGAAAACTGAGTCATTGTGAAATCCAAATGACTTGTTCATGTTTACACATCTAGAGTCAAGTCTTCTGAAGATCTATATTTCATGTTTCTATATTTCTATATTTCATCAGGAAGGACTGTTTGGTCCCAAACCCTTTTTTAACTAGTCCATTTTCTTCAGGAATCTAGTCCTTACCCATTTCCAGAATGGTGTATACGCCCCCTTCCTCCTCGAATCTATGACAAAGTCTGCTACCTCCCACATTAACAGCTGCTGTTTGTCAAGTTGGGGTGGAGTGAAATTGGGGGTAGAGTGAGATTGAGGGTTGGACAAGAAGAAAAATGGAAGGTATGGAAGGCAAATATGGCTAAAGTGCTTCTTAGAATGTCAAAGAGGTCATTTTCATCAACAAGATGAATAAAGCATAGTGCTGAAGACTATTGAACTAAGGACCTCTTCTTTTTGAAAATATTCTGAAGATCCTGCTGTTGGCTTGGCCTTCCCACTCAAGAGTTTTTAACTAAAGCCTTTCATACTCATTGTTTGCTGTGAAACAATGTGAAATTATGAACTATTTACCAGTCTGAGGATGAAAGCTCCCTCTGCTTTTTAAGGCTATTTCTTGGTTACCAGCCATTTCTGACTACTGGTTCCAGGGTACAAAGAAATTTTTGCCCTCATATTACTGGTCACATTTGTGGACTCTTACCATCTTCAACACAATTCAGTTGAAGAGCCTTGGAATTGGAGGCAAAGGACTTGAGTTTGTTTCCTGGTTCTGTCCCTTATCAGTAGCTGTGCACCCTATACAAATCACTTGATCTCTTCAGACCATAGTTCCTTCATTTGTAAAATGAAGAATTTGTACTGGTCTTTCTCTGACATCCCTTTCAGTTCCAGATCCAGAATCCCAAGAAAAGTATCTGGATATCCCCACAGACAAACACTTCACCCAATCCCACCCACAGAGAAACTGGGCAATGAAGTAAGAAAGACCTTTGTTGAACAGTTAATCAGTTGCTCACAGAACATTGAATTTCTTGTTGCCATTTTTCTGGGAAGACTGTAATAAATCCCCCCTGACACCCCAGAGAACAGAATAGTGATACATACATTAAGCAAATTGGAATCTTCTTCCACTTCACCTGATAGAGATGGATGGCAAACAATTGGATCTGTTCCTTCTCTCTTAAACCTTTCCCTAAAGCCATAATCTTGTTAATTGTAAAAAAGTCAGATCTATCTTATTTCCAATAGAATGTGTGCAGCTCAACACAAGCATTTAAACAAATCAAGTAAGTCTCTGAAGGCTGACTCCCATATTAACTCAAAGACTATAGAAGAAGCCCTGCAGGAGAGCAGTATGAGAAATAGGAAAGGCTGCTCCCCCAAGAGCTTTCTACTACATAATTAATGGCTGAGTTACGTGATGTAGGTAAGGTGTGTCAAACTTAAGGTCTAAATTTCCTGAGTGTGCCCTTATTAAAATATAATTGAGAAATGTTTAAAAATATAACATAATGTTAATTTGTGGTTTTCTAAATCAATGTGTGGTCCCAAGGATTCTTTTCTGTTTGGATCTTATATCACAGGTGTAGGTGATCGTCTGCAAGGTGAGGCAGAGGGGAAAGACCATATCCCTATCTCCCCTATCCAAAATTTGTCTCCGGATGATATAATGGCTTGATAGAGGCTTAAGAGCCAGGAGACCTGGTTTCTATACCTCCTGAGATACTTACTAGCTGATTAAATCTAGACAAGTCACTTAACCTCTTTAAGCCTCAGTTTCTTATCTGAAAATAAGGCATGGACTAGACAATTTCTAAGGTCCCGTCTAGCTCTAAATCTATTGTTCTATGACATTATACTATTGGGCTTTAATATTCAACCCTGTTGGAATACACATTTTTGTGAATAAGTTTATCATTAATGTTGACAGGAAAAAAATGTGAGTAGTTTTTTATAGAAAGAAAAAGAGGAAAAGATCTTGAGGATACTTGCATTGAGATTTCAACAAAAAGAAAATAGGGACAGTGAGGATGCTAAAAATTCCCACCTAACTCAAAATGTTACTGAGAGTCATCACTATATTAAAGGAAGAAAAAGGAAAGCTCTTTCTTTCTAGAGAAATTCAGGGTATTTTCTTTCTAAGCAGGAATTTCTGTTTATTCCAAAAGGTGCCTATTATTTTGACTAGGGATCGAAAAGGGCACAGTCATACAATCTGTCCTCTCTGTCTCCAGACTTAAATGACTAAACCATTCTAAAAACTATCTGCTTTTCTCTAATATACTTCCAAAAGCCAAACCAAGTCAACAAGTATTGATTAAGCTTCTACTGCAGAGATTTCATAGGCTCATAATTAGATCAACCCCATCTCCCATTTTATAGATGAGGAAACTTAGAAACTTAAGAACTCAGAGGTAATATGCATCATAGCCAGTATTTTAATTCAGCGTCTCTGTTCTACAAACCCACTACCCTTTCCTCCATGCCAGTGGTTCTAAAATGATTTTTTCTCAGTACCCTTTTATTCTCTAAAATGTTACTAAGAAACTGCCCACCCCATCCCACACACAAACACATACTTGTATCAAAGAGCTTTTGTTTATATTGGTTATATTTATTGATATTTAATCATAAATATTAGGTATAAAGATAACTTTCTAAATATTAAAACATTTTAGTGTCATTATGAAAATAGTATTAACCTCACAGGTTTTGAAAGAGTTTTGGACCCTCAGGAGCTCCTTAATTTCTGTTCCATACCAGAGAATCTGTTCTTTTTTGAAGGTCTTTTCTAAGTATTGTGTCCCATAGAGCTGATTGGGAGCATATTCTACCCTCTATTTCCCTCCTATACCTAGTGCTATTTTCCTTAGAGAGTTAATCAGTTGTCACTCATTATAATCTTTCCATATTTGTAGTGCGTTTAGGTATTTTGGATTCTTGCTGCTCTGTATGTCTTTCAGAGCTTTATTCATCTTCTCTGGAACCTTCTCATTGGGCAACCCTCAGTCTCAGTCCAAACCTTTTTTTGGTCATTATTTGGGCCCTGATTGGCTCATTAAATATAAATGACAATTATTTCTGTTTGGCCAGAAACTCTAAGTGTCTTCCTCTCCCATATTGATTTTCTTTTCTCTTTTGTTTCATTTTGTTTTTTACTTGGTAAAAGAAGCCATTCTGTAACTCATTTATTACCCAGCCTTAATCATTGAGGGGATACCTGTTAATGACCTTAGTTTAAAAAGGCCAAAGTGTCCCATTTCACCCAGGACCATCTCCAGGCATCCAAATCAATGTTTTACCACTGGATCCAATGGCTCTAGAAGAGAAAGTGAGGCTGGTGACTTTGCACAGCCCTCTCTTACTTAGAGCTAATTCACTCATATACCATGACATCACCTCCCTAATATCTTAGTCTTCTTTGAGAACAAAGGACAAATAATAGCCCTTCTCATAAGATAAGGATCATTTCACTCACTCCCTGGCTCCCAAACATTGAGGAGGCTTGATGATTTGGAGTTCTCTAAGGAAATTGAATGATCTAAATTATTACTATTATTATTGTTATTATTAGTATTATTCTCTGAGGGAGAATTTAAAGACAAGAAAATGAGAATATTATCCTACTAGATGGGTATGAATGGGGCTTTTATGCAGACAATGTGTCTGGCTGTGTCAAGAAGAATAGTGAAGTATTCCCAGTATGTTATTTACTTGCAAAGCCATTTAAGATTTATAGAATTACACTAGACTTTAAATTCCAATAATCTGAGATGTAGTATAGTGACAAATTTCCTAGTGACATATGTTTTGGAAAATTAAAAAAAGAAAGGAACCCATAGATAAAATACAAACTTTTTTCAGAATTCTCAGCGGTTGATTCTCAGGGTGGGAGTGAGGAAGAGGGTTGTTTTTTGTTTTGTTTTGAAAAATCTTTTGCCATCATGCCTGGACCAAGGCTTGTACAAAGTTTGCTTGATTTTCAAGTGTACTTCCACTAGAGGTGCTATTTATCTAACCATGGGTGCAGATGCCCTCAGACAGTGACAAGTGTGAAACTAATTCATTCATTTCCTTTTGAAGACCACTGGCTAATTGTAGCTAGTCTCCTCAAGGAAGCAGCTGTCTACTCCAAGACTCTCCAGAACTCTTCAAGGCTCCACTCAGTCAACCAGAAATGTCAGTAAGATAGAAACATAGTCCTTTTACCAGCTGTAATACTTATGAGAGAAAAAAAAACAGCATGCGATATACTCAATTTGGTGTGAAATAACGTTATCTCATTGATGTGTGAGCCTAGAAACATATGCTACATTGTCAGTGCAGGGAAGCAAGCCCCAGAGATGGATGATAGATAATAACTAGCAATTATAATGTAGCACCTTCCTCCCCAAGGAATCCCTGGGAGAGATTTGCAAACAGCTCGTTCTCCTTGGCCCTGAATCCAAAAACAGACCTTCCGGTAGCATTGAAGATACACGGCAATGTTGCTTAGAGGCACCTGGACCTTCGCCAACAGGAAAATCTGGCATTGTTCTTAAACTGTGGTTTGAGAACCCATATGGGGTTTCTAAAGTGAATGTGGAGGCTACTAAATTATGATTTATTATCAGTAAATGTTTGATTTGTATACCTGCTTTGTAAATCTATATACCCTCGGTCACATAAAAATTCCTCAGGTGAAAAGGGGTCACAAGTGGAAAAAGTTTAAGAAGACCTGCAGTCTGTGTTAAAAAGAATAAGTTTTTAACACTCTAGACTGTGTAAAGGGACTTATTCAAAAGAGAAAATAGGGTCAGCACAAATTCAAATCCATCTCTAATTTTTCTATTTTCTCTATCTAGTAGAATCATAGTCAAAATCATGGTCAAACTTCTACCAAAAGCATATATCCAGTCTAGAATGTGGCCTGAAAATGGACATCTAGCCTCTGTTTAAAACCCCCCAAGAACGAGAAAAAAAAATAGATATCACATTGGATAGAACTTTGGGACCTAAAAAAATAAATAAATAAATAAAAAATAAAAAATAAAAAAAGAACTTTGGGACTTATAAACATGAGTTCAAATCCTAAATCAAACTAACTTCTTTCAGTCTCAGCTTTCATCAGCCAAATGATAATGATAATACATACTTTATATCTACATTACTGTATCAAATGAAATAACATTTGTAAATCATCTTTCAAACCCTAGACTGCTATAGAAAAGCTATTATAAGGAACTAACCATCCCTCAGAGATTACTTTTCACTTACACTGCATATATATTATATATACACTTTTTGGACTATGTTTTTGCTTTTCTTTTTTCTTACCAGCATTTAACACCATACCTGGCATATAATAAGTGCTTAATGGATCTATCTTGACCAGCTAACTGAATGAATGAATGACTAGCTCTTGAGGCTATTCCATTAACTGATAAATCTAAGTTATGGGAGTTCTTCTTTAAATTGAACCAAAATTCAATTCCCCGTAACTCTCTCCCATTGATCCTCCTTCTGCCCTCTGGGCAGTCTAACCTGATCTGTCTCTGTGTGTGCATATATGTGCTTGTGTGTATACATATATATATATATATGTGTGTGTGTGTGTGTGTGTGTGCATGTATGATATGTGTGTGCATGTACATATGTATATGTATGTGTCTATAAATACACACACTTCCTTTTCTCTAAACTAAAAAGTCCTAAATCTCTTTGTCAATCTTTGTATAATATCTTCCAAGTCTCTTCACTGTCTGCTTGCCCACCTCAAAATGCACTTTAATTTAATCTGTTTGGATTAACAAAAGTCTACTTTATTTCTCTCCCATCTCCCATTGGAAAAAGGAAGAAAGAACAAAACCCCTGCAATTCATATAATCATAAAGCAATGACCCTTCAAAAATATGTCTCCCAGGAATGGGTTAACATAACTTATTCAAAACCAGCTGTGCTATACTGTGCAATGATCAACTATGACAGACTTAACTCTTCTCAGGATAGCAATGATCCAAGACAATCCCAATGGACTCATGATGAAAAATGCTTGATCACATCCAGAGAAAGAACTGTAGAGTCTGAATGAAGATCGAAGCATACTCTTTTCTAATTTTTTTTTGGGGGGGAGCTAGAAGAGGTCATTTTTTTTCTCATATTTTTTTCCTTTTGCTCTGAGTCTTCTTTCACAACATGACTAATGTGGAAATGTTTAAAGTGATTGTACATGTATAACTATTTCAGATGTCTTACTATCTTGGGGAAAAAGAAAAATTTGGAACTCAAAAATCTCACAAAGATGAATGTTAGAAACTATCTTTATATGTAATTGAGGGGGGGGGAAATAAAATACTATTAGATGAAAAAATTTTACAAAAAAATCTGTCATCTGAACATGGCCAACTCTAACAGGATTATTACCCTTCTGCTACCCTTTTTTTTAATGAAGACCAATATCATAGTAGCTTTTTTCTTTTTGCATTGACATTTCATACTACTGACTCATATTGATTTTATATTCAAAAATCCCCAGGTGCTTTTTGTTTTGTTTTGTTTTCACATGGAATGCTTTCTAGCCCATCATCAATAATGAGATATGGTATCCAGAATGAGGATCCTCATTTTGGCATGCCTCCAACAGCACATGTCTGAACACACTAAAAATGATCAGTGGATCTGAATTGATTGATTAGTAAAATAGATTGTTACATTTTTTTCAGCATTGTATAATATTCAAATAATTTCTATATACCTTATTTCACTTGAACCTCACAGCAAATCAGTAGCAGAAGCTCTGAACCTGGGATCCATAAAAAATATTTTGGTAACTCATTTTAATATAATTAATTTCCTTTGCAATCATATATATTTTATTTTATGTACTTAAAAATAATATTCTGAAAAGTGGCCCATAAGCTTCACCAAACTGTTAAAGGGGCCATGATAACAACAACAAAAAAAAATGGAACCCGTGGTACAAAGTTTCATTGTCCCCATTACAGAGATAATACACACACACATACTCAGACAAAAGCAGGACCAATGGGTGAAAGTTACAAGGAATTGAATTTTGGTTCAATTTAAGGAAGAACTCCTATGACTTGGATTTATCCATTACAGGAAAGGATTGCTTCAAGAGCCAGTTATTCATTTATTTAGTTAGTTGGTCAAGATAGCTCCATTAAGCATTTATTATATGCCAGGTACTGAAGGTCAAAGAGGTTCAAATATATCTCCCCTACACTGTAACCTCATTGAACACAAGGGTGATTTTGTCCTTGTCTTTCTACTCCCAAAAGCTACCTCTATGTCTGGCATATAGAAGACACTTGGTGAATGGAATCGTTCAATTGCTAGTGCCACAAATAAGAATGGATGGTTAACAATGGAGCATAGATGAAACAATTCTAATTTTGTTTCTGGGTTTTCTATGCCAAGGAGAATGATCTTTGGCCTAAAAAGAATAGACATTTGATTAACAAGCAGTTGATATCCTAGGTAATCTGAGAGAAAGTAAGATAGCTTTGAGTTGCCTTGGTGAGTAGAGACCACAAGATCTAAGTGAATTGCATTCTATACTATTGAAAGAACTGAAAAATGAATCCTGGGCCAATGAAGTTTGAAAGAAGCTAGAGAATTGTAAAGGTGATGAAGATTAGAGAAATGCAGATCTTGCCCTGATTTTCAGAGTAGGAAGGTCCAAAATATAGACCAGTAAACCTGACCTCAATTTCAGGCAAAACTCTGCAATGTATTATTACAAGTGAAAAATCTAGAAAAGGTATACGTTCTACCAAACTATTTTATTTTTTATGATGTTCCTATCTAATTACATGAGAAAAATGTTGTAGATGTATTTTAACCTAGATTTTTATGAAATATTTGTCAGTCTCTCATGCTAGGAAGTTGTGTGTTAATTAGAAAATAATGCAATGAATTACCTTAGAAATTAGTTAGTCTGATGTCAACCTGGAACCCCGAAGAAAGTCTGCAATGAAAAAAAACCTGTGCTATTTAACTTCTCTACTGGGCATAAATGATAGTCTTATTCAATGTATAAATGACATAGAGTAGGTACAGAGAGAATTGACATGCTGAATGATAGTCACAATTCAAAAAGATCATGATAGACTAATGCAGAGATTGGTGAACTCTGTTCCCTGAGCCAAATCTGGCTGATTGCCTGTTTTTTGACATTCCAGGATCTAAGAATTTTTTTTTTCATTTTAAAATATGATTGACCTAAACCACTGGGCTGAATCTAATAAGATGAAATTCAATTGAGAATTGAAGCTTTGCATTTGTGTTCAAAAATCTGCCTCATAAGTATATGATAGAGTTTGTACAGTTTGAGAGCAGTTTGAAATGTAATCAACAATGTGATGCTTCAGGCAAGCAACTCAATGCAATTTTAGGATGCCTTAAGGAAACAATAATGTCTGAGTCTAAGGAAATGATAATGTTTTTCCTTAGTAAGACCACATCTGAAGCAACTAGGTGGCATAGTGAATAGAATTCAAGACTTGAAATCAGGAAGAACTGAGTTCAAATCTCAACACTTATTAGTTATGTGATACTGGAGAAGACATAAGACATTCAGTTTTCTCATCTGTAAAATTAAGATGATAATAGGATTGTTGTGAGGGTCACTGAGACAATATATATAAATTGTTTTGTGACTCTTAAAGTGATGTATAAATGCTAAATATAAAGTATGGTTAAGAGGCAAATTTAGGTAGAATATTAGTAAGCTGGAGAATATCCAAAGGAATCAATTACAATGAGAAGCTTTAAGTTCATAGCATATTAAATTGGTTGAGGGATCTAGAAGTACTTAAGTGAGAAAAGAAAATACTTAGGAGTAATTTTGTAGTTGTCTTTAAGTATTTAATTTCAATCCAATTTAAAAACATTATTAAATAACTACTAAATACAAGCAGGTGCAGGAGATGCAAAGACATTTGAAAGGTTGTGACATGATTGAAAACACAGACTTGTTCTGCTTAGTCCCAAAGGGCAGAGCAAGAGGAGAGGGGTAGATATAAACAAGAAAACTTAAGCTTAAGGAGAGGAAGATTTTCCTAGCAATTAGAGCTATCCAAAAGTGAAACAGGCTGCCTGGGGAAGGAAAAGATGCTCCTTGAAGACCCACCTGACCGCCTAAGGGATACAATGGCAAAAGGAATTTTTTTTCAAGTATGCATCGAAACTCTTAACTGCTGGAATTCCTTCCCTCTCTGAGATTCTATTATTTTCATTTGAGTAAAATAAAGTAAGAGAAAAACAAGCCCCTTCCCATCCAACCACATACATAGCTCAAGCAGATAAATGGCAATTTGCCTATGTTCCCTCTATTTAGAAAGGACATCTCCCAAGATAGTAGTTGCACTGGTAGTTTTGACATGAGATCTGATCTTATATATGCCTAGATTCCTCAGTTAGCTTTGCTTATATGTCAGTAAAATCCTGAACCATAAAATTGATCACAGCCATCTTATAAGGCAATGGCCAATAGATAGGTCACCCCAAATAAAAAACAACATTAAAAAGGTACTTTGTAATCTTAATATTCTGTGAAGAGAGACAATTTCAAAACTCCAAGTTTTGTAACACTAATATAACCTCAATCATCTGTTTTCTATTCATCTGTAATCATTATCATGAAACCTAAACTTTGGGGTTAATTTTTGCAGCTATAAAGCAAAAAAAAAAAATGTGAGCAGTATATTTTGAGTGACTTTCAATATTTTATAAATGAAATAAACACCTACTCAGATTTTATCACAAAGTCAATTTCTCTTGTTTGTATTTATATTCATATTTTTAGTTTCCATGCTATGATAACTCTCATATCTACATTTTCCAAGAGATGATGTTCCAAATGACACATTACAATTATTTCTAAGTCTGATTCTTTCAGACACATAAGCAAAACCTGTGTTTTTCTTCAGCAGAGGAACATTGAAAATCTCCTAGATTTAGTATAGCCCAAGGTTACTCTCAGGATTCATATGTCACATTCAAAATGAGAAGCTATCCTGGCCTCCAAGTCCAATTTGAAGGAGAATTTCTAACTCTAATATTTATACTAAAATGCCTCTATACAGAACTTTATGTCACTTCCAACTGTAACAATGCCTAATTTTCATATGTTTCATTGTCCAATATTCAAGAGACTTACATTGTTCAACATTCAAGGGACTTACATTAATTCCAAATAGCCTCAGAAAATAATATTTCAATAAACTCTTGATTCAAAGTGATCATGACATGACAGCATCTTATCCAGATCCAATACAAATCTATACACAAAACACACCCTTCTTTTGGCTTTTCATTTGGTATCCAAGCACCTGGCAAAGTATTTTGTATGAAGTAGGTGCTAAATAAATAAATAACTGTTTTGAATTGAATGTAGCTGGAAGCAAAAGTTCATAAGGATTTTTTAATAAAATGTCTAAAAAGAGATTACTTTTTATCTTTAATGGAGCTAATGCCATGAACACAACATAAAACAGTGATTTTGATAACAATTTTGTGTTCAAAGTATTCCAGTAATCCAGAACAAGCATATATCCTAAGAATCATGTATCTTTTTCCTAGCTTCATAATTTATTTACACTTTGGCCTACTTATCTATAAACAATGGGGTTATAAATTTAGCTGGTCATTTTTATCCTTTAAAAAGTGCAGTACTTCTGAGAAAATGTTTGAAGCATTTAGAGATTCTTTTGGAAAGCATAAGAAAATAAAGCATTATAAGTTTACATATATATACACACATATATTATTTACATGAGAGACACATAAGCTAGAAATGGTTCTGCCAAATAAAGACAACCCTGATTAGGGTTTCCATTAAACCAATGCATTTTATTTTGTGTGAATGTGTGTCACACATACACACACACATGCACACACACACACACACACATATATGTGTGTGTGTGCATATATATAGTATATATATATATATATATATATATATATATATATATATATATACACACTCACATATATACATATTCATCCTTCTGTTGTATAGAATGTAAGCTCCTTGAGGTTGGCAAATATTTTTCAATTTGTCTGTGTATTTCTAGAGTTTAACACAGTGCTTCCTAATTTGGGTTGTTCTGCATCCGTAAAGAGGACTCTGAGGCCTAAATATGGATCACAATACAGTATTTTCACTTTTTTGTTGTTTTTGCTGGGGGGGGGGGTTTCTTTATCATTTTCCCCTTTTGATCTGATTTTTCTTGCACAGCATGATAAATGTGAAAATATGTTTAGAAGAATTGCACATATTTAACCTAAACTTTATTTTGCTGTCTAGGAGAAGAGAGAGGAGACAAGGGAGAGAGAAAAATTTGAAACACAAGAATGTGAATGTTGAAAGCTATCTTTTCATGTATTTGAAAATAAAAACCTATTATTTAAAATAAGAAAGAAATTTTTCCTAGCTTTGACAAACAACCAGGGGCCAAAGTCCCTGAGGAGCAAAAGCTGGCTAGGGGTCCCAACCTGGTAGCACCAGTGCTACAAAACTCCGAAGACTAGTGCCAGGATAGACAACTCTGTAGCACCAGTGCTGTAAAGTTTCAAACTATAAAGAACAGGGAGAGCAGACTAGGAAACCAGTAAATCACATTATGCAAGAATTAGCATTGGGGTAGAGGCTATACAGCATTCCACCAAGCATAAGGGCAAGAGCTCAGTCTGGACCAGTTGTAATCATTCAACAATCACTTAGGACCAAAAACTAGCCTAGGGAACCATGAATCAGAGGCTGATACACTTTCAAATCTAGCCCCACAAAATAGCCACAATCAGAGAGGGGCTAATCACAAAAAGAATGATAGGGAAAATAAGGAGGGAAAAAACCCAAAGATTTCAGGAAGAAAATTCAAAGACTTTTAACATAAATATAAAAATCAAAAGGGAATACAATAACAATAGAAGGAAACAGAACCTCCCTATCCAATAAATTATTTTAGTCATCTATAAATAAATACTACAGAAAAAAGGGAAATGACATAATAATGATACAGAAAACTCTCTGGAATTTAAGTAGAATGGGGAATGACAACACACTATGCCTGAGTAATTCAAAAGAGAAATAAAAATATTTAGAGAATTATTTATAGTTGGCACAGGAAAAATAATGGGTATAATAAAAAATGATATCTACGCTGGGTAAGCCTCATAAAAGACACAAAAGGGAGAAGAATAGACTGGGATACAAATGTACAGAGTGGAGAACAACTTAGAAGAAGAAAAGCAAAATACAATAACATTAAAGGAAAATATGTTTACTATATAAACAAAATATTACTGATCTCAAAGATAAAATGTATAAAAACAACCTAAAGATTATAGGTCTTTCAGAAGAGCGTGACAAAACAAAAACAAAAATTGTTATTGTTATCTTTTGTCCTTCATATTCAAAGAGGACCAAAATGACATCACAATGTCAGGGGCAATATACAATGTGTCTGACTAGTTGATCAGACCAATACAAGTTCAGAAGATTCTACCACAGGTTGGGGGGTGGGGGGAGAGGAAGGAAGGAGAGAAGGACAAAAAAGAGGCTGAAACTTCAAAACACATAATTCAATTAAGAAACAAGTTCTGCAAGTAATCAGTAGAAATGCCTTCAAATACAAAGAAAAGGATATTCAGATATTATAAGATTATGTTTTCACTGGAAAACATAGAAGGTTATGGAATAATGTGTTCTAAAGGGCAATAGAGCTCAGGGTACAACCCAGGATGCCTACTACGAAAAATCTGAACTTAACTATTCATGAAAAAAAAAAGTGGCTATTTATACTAAATAAAAGTTTGATTTTTTTTCCCCTGAGGCAATTGGAGTTAAGTAACTTGCCCAGGGTCACACAGTTAGGAAATATTAAGTGTAGAAGATCAAATTTGAACTCAGATCCTCCAGCTTGAAACGTTTCTAGAAAAAAAAAAAAACAGAATTTAAGAGATTATTTGCTTCTCAAACACCCCCAAAACACAGAATTGCAGGAGGAATGAATAAATATAACAGGCAGCTACAACAACAGTAACAGAGAAATGATAGAGAGACAAGAGATTTCTTTTTCAATGTACACAAAGAAATAAGCATGAAGGTAGAAATCTGGTTGAAGAAAAATGAAGAGCTAAATTGATGGCATTTTGGACAGAACCCGGAGATACCTTTTCTATAGCTGAATCAATTTTGTGGGTATGTATGGAACTATATTATAAAATAAGCAACTGTATGAAAAGAGAAACAAGAGCAAGGAGATAGAAGGGTGTGGTGCATCAGGATAGAATCAAAGCAATGAGGGAAATGTTGACCTTTGTGGCTTCAGAAACAGAAGAGCTGGGTGAGGAGAATGGAGAAAGTTTGAAGGAAGAGTATATGAAGGACTTTCTTTGGTTATAGCAAGGTGTTCCATTGAGGAATGCACCTGTTGGTAAAGAGAGCTAGTTTAGGGAGGAGATGAGGATCTTACATTGTGGGAAACCTGGGGGATTTGGTGCTTGAAAAATCTATATTGGAATGGGGAGTAGTTGAACTCCTAGAGGCAACTGGTACCTGGGGTGGAGCTGGGAGAGTGGAAGAAAGAGATATTAAATATGGAGAAGAAAAAAGTAATCAGGAAAGAGTATAGATCAGTGATGGGCTGCATAATCAGGATGCGATGGAGAAGGGGCCCTACCAAGGAGAAGTCCTCTCTAATACTTATAATAGTTGACATTGTTCTGGCAATGAGGCATAATGGAAAAAGGGAATCCATGGGACAAGGGACAAAATACTCATAGAAGAGAAAGCCTAGAATAGATACTTTGGAAACTTTAATTGAATGTTGAATACAGAGATTAAGAATTAAGAGTCATGGATCAAAGAATGGTTTAGAGCAGAGGTGGAGAACTTTTTTCTGCCAAGGGCCATTATATTTATACCATCATTTGCAAGCCATACAAAAATGTTTAATTGGTGAATCTAGTATGTATAGTACCGTGTTTCCCCGATAATAAGACCTATCCTGAAAATAAGACACCCACATACTCTTTAATATTCCGCTAAAATAAGCCCTCCCCCGAAAATAAGCCCTATCGAACTTACTATGAAAACGGTCATCATGGTGATCCCCTGCTCTATATGCTGCGTAGCGGTACCTTCAGTAAGCAGCGCCGCCCTCCCCTCCCGGGTGAAACACACGTCGCGCTCCGAGCTGCATCCAATCAGAGCTGCAGCAGTGAGCGCGTCATCCTCTTCTTCCCTGGTGATTTGCTTGCTGGCGCTACTGAGAGCAGCGCCGCGGAGTAGAGCTGAGACAGGACCATCTAAAAACTCGGTAAGTTCAGTAAGCGATGGAGAATAAAATAAGCACTCAGGGGGCATGATGGAGGCTAAAAGGGGCATGATGGAGGCTAAAATGGGCATGATGGAGGATAAAAGGGGCATGATGGAGGCTAAAATGGGCATGATGGAGGATAAAAGGGGCATGATGGAGGATAAAATAAGCCCTCCCCTGAAAATAAGCCCTCTGGTGTTTTTTAGTCCCAAAAAAATAATAAGACAGTGTCTTATTATCGAGGAAACACGGTAGATAGTGCAACAGCCCTGAAGTCAGGAGAATCTGAGTTCAAATCTGGCCTTAGACACTTAAAACTTCCTAGCTATTGAGCCAGGACCTGAGTGACCTGAGCAAGTCACTTAACCCCCAACTGCCTCAGCAAAAAAACAAAAATTAATTTATAGAGCTCAAGCAGTGAGAGAGTATTGTACCTAACTTTCAGTTCACCATCACCTGAAATTGCCTTAGCAACTGATTTCACTGGTCTTAGATAACCAGAAGGTGAGATATTCCTTACCCTTGGTTTAGAGTAAACAGAAAGAAAAAATGGATCATGAAGAAAGTGAAAGAAATCCTTTTTGGAAAGGAATACAAAAAGAAATGTATAGAAGATGGAAGCCAGAACAGGTAAAGGACATGAAATGATCTTATAGGAATCATAAAAAATGAGCTAAAGCTAGTCAGAAAAGCTAAAGTCAGTGGAAAGGGATTGCTGTTTTGGCTTTGTTTTCAGCTATATTCAGGGGGAAAAAAGGAGGGACAAAGAAATGATAGGACCTTTTTGTGAGGTTGATGGGATGATGATACTTGACAGGAGAAAAAAAAAGCTGAGCTGATTAATTTTTGTTGTATTTCTGCTTCATCTAAAAAGAAATTGGAAATGGCCAAACAAAAGTGATTAAGAAGAAATTAATATCCAAAATAAATAAGCTGTAGTAAGAGAGCAGACCTGAAGAATTCAGGTTACATAGCCCAGAAGAACTACATTCTTAGATACTGAAAGAAATGACAACTGTGATTTCTAAACCAGTCAGTGAGATGTGAAAGATCATGGAAAACTGGAAAGGTACCAAAAGACTGGGGGAAAAAAATGAATGCCAATACTGATTTCCAAAAAATAAAATAGAAAAATCTACATATTATAGGTCAATGAGCATTGAGCATTGCAGAGAAAATTTTAGAAGGGCTATCAAAGAGATAATTTTCAAATCAACAAACTCTAGAAAGGGGCATGAGGATTACAAAGAACAAGTATGGCTTTATCAAGAGCAGGTCATAGTGGACTGACCTCACTTCTCTTTTTGACAAAACAACTATGGTAATAGGCAAGGGTAATGCTGTGGATATAGTTTCTGTTGACTTTAGTAAGGGTTGATAAAGTATTTTATACTTTGTTCTCATGGAGAAGACTGCATATGGATTAGGCAATAATACAGTCAGACAGATTTTGAATTGTTTGGATGGTGAGACTCAAAGAGTAGTAGTTGTTAATGGCTTAATATCAACCTGGCATTTTTCTCCCCAATGGAGAAACCTCAAAATCTGTAGGTGGCCCTATAATATTTCATATTTAATCATTGATTTGGTTACATCAAATCTGCAGATGACACCTAGCTGTGAGGGATGGCTAATAGAATGGAGAACAGACAGGATCCAAAATGCTTCTAAGCACTGGAGCACTGGGCTGAGTCTTATAAAATGAAATGTAGTAGGGATAAATGTCTCCAAATTGGACACAAAAATTCGGCCTCATGAATATAAGACGGGGAGGAGCAGATAGACCACAATTGTTCAAAAAAAGACCTAAGCATTTGAATAGACTGTTCATTTGATATGAGACTATGGGGTGATATGGCAGGTAAAAAGAAAAATCTTCCTAACAATTGGAATCATCTAAAAATGAAATCAGCTTTTTTGAGGAGGTAAATTCCCCTACCTTAAAGGTCTTCAAGCAGAGGATGTAAGGATGTACTATCCTTTCTCTAATATACTAGAGTAAAAATCCCATATGGGTTGAGTCAGATGGCCACCAAAGCCTCTTTCAATTCTAAAATTCTGTAATTCTGTGATTCTTATTTGACCTCCACAAAAACTCTTTGAGGTAAGTACTACAAGTAAGGATGATTCTCATTTTACAAATAAGGAAACAAAAGGCTCAGAGAAATTAAGTGATATCTGTCCATTGCCACACAGTCAATATCAGAAGCAGATTTGTAATCAAATTTTTCTGATCCAAAATTTTGCATTCTGTTCATTACACCAAATGGCAGTGATTCATTTTACAATTATTTATATAAAATTTTTGAAGTCCATGATTTTTTTTTCTCCTAAAAACTTAAATTGGTCACATCTAAAATGCAACTTAATAATACCAAACTACTCTTTTCCTGGTAATATCAAATCTAACAGAGAGGGATAAATAAAATCCCAATTTTAGTGCTCTAGTATATTTCTTTTCTCATCTGAACCAGGATTCCAACAGTTATAAAAATTAAACTTGAAAATAACTAGAAATCCCCCATACTTCCTTAAGAAGATTTATCTCTTTTACAGGTTTCCAGGAAGTCATAAGACAAATTTCTTTGGACATGTTCATTGAAGCAACAGTGGATAGGGAAATGAACTTGAAATCAAGAAGACTTGAATCTTCTCTCTTATTTTTATTCATTAGATTGGCTAATATGAAAAAAAGGAAAATGATGAATGTTGAAGCTGATGTAGGAAAACTGAAACATTAATGCATTGTTGGTGGAGTTGTGAAATGATTCAACTATTTTGAAGAGCAATTTGGAACTGTACCCAAAGGACATTGTGCATACTCAATAATCCATCAATAATCCTACTAGGTCTACATCCCAAAGAAAAAAAAAATTAATGGGAGAGAAAGAACTTACTTGTACAAAAATGTTTATAGCAGCTCTTTTTATGGTGGCTAAGAATTGGAAATTGAGGAAATGACCATAAATTGGGGAATGGCCAGATAGTTGTACCATATGATTGTAATGGAATATTACTGTGCTATAAGAAATAACAAGCAAGATGATTTAAGAAAAATACTGCGAAGACTTATATGAGTTGATACCAAATGAAGTGAGCAGAATCAGGAAAACATTGTATACAATAGCAGTAATATTGTACAATGAAAAACTGAATGACAGCTATTCTCTGAAATACAATGATCCAAGACAATTGCAAAGGACTCATGATGAAAAATACTAATTGCCTCCAGGGAAAAAAACTGTTGTCATCTGAATATAGACCAAAGCATACTATTTTTCACTTTATTTTTTGTTTGAATTTTCTTGCAAAAATGATTAATATGGAAATGTTTTACATGATTACACATGTATTACCTATATCAGATTGCTTACTATCTGGGGGACAGAGGAGGGAGGGATGGAATTTGGAACTCAAAAAAAAATTTTTTTAATGCTAAAAATTTGTTTTTATATATAATTTGGGGGTAAATAAAATAATATAAAAAATTTTAAATATGACCTGAATTTACATACACTTATTAAGCTGCACGAATCTGGGCCAGTCACATAACTGCAGCTAGTATTAGTTTCTGTTTATAAAAGAGATATGAAATAACGACCTCAAAGAATTGTTGTGAAGATCAAAAGAGATAACGTAATATAAATTTCTTTTCAAAAGCACTAAATAAATGTTGGCTAATTATTTAATTTCACTTTTCTGTGATAATATTAAAAAGCTTAAGTATTTCAACAACTGCTTTTAGATATAAGGTCTTCCGCCTATTTTTGCTGATGGAAAGGCCTTTCTTTTTCAATATGTTTTATGTTTTCTCCTTTCTCACCTCTGAATTCTGCATTCTAGATGAGTTCTTTTTGAATTCTTGAAGCTTCTTCTTAATTTGCTCTTCCTCTTGTAATGAAGGCATCTTCATCAGAAAAGCATATGATTCCACACTCCTGGTGGCCCTGATCTCTTTATTTTCCAATCCCAACAAGATCTCAAAGCTTTCTTACCACTTGTGTTACCAGCGTGGCTATCTGAGTTATTGTTCCTGATCCCTATCCATTCTTCTTTCTGGAGCCTCATAATTAGCATTAGAACAAAGACCTTTCTTTATTCCTCCTTTACACAGGGACCCCCTAGTTATTCTGCCTAGTGTTGGAGTTTTAGAACATTGGGTTTGCTCAATTAATTGCACTGCCACAAAATGGACTGTTGCCTTTATGCCAGGTAATTCTTTTGCTATCCTCATGGTAGATCAATCAATCAGCAAGCATGTATTAAGGAGTATTCTGTGGCAGCTACTATGCTAGGTACTAGGCATATTTTTTGTAGTTCAGTTGTTTCAGTCATTTGCATTCTCATTTGGGGTTTTCTTGGCAAAGATACTAGAGTGGTTTACCATTTCCTTCTCCAACTTTTTTTCACTGGTGAAGAAATTGAGGCAAACAATTGAGACTTGCCCAGGGTCACATGACTTTTAAGTGTCTGAGGCCACATTTGAACTCAAGAATACAAATCTTTCTGACTCCAGGCCCAGCACTCTACCCACTGCCACCTAACTGCCTTACTAGAGATATAAGAACAAATATAAAGTGTCCCTGTCCTCAAGAAATGAACAACCTATTCAAAGAAACAGCATTTATAAATACATACAAAGAGTAAATATCAGTATGTACCTTTGTATTTATTTTGTATACTGTGACTCTTCTCTGAGGGCCCAGCACTTCCTTTGGTCTGCATGTGTCTTGTAACTCAGATTGCCTCTTTTTCAAGTCAGCACATTACTCTCTGTATTGATTTTGTAGCTCATTTTCTTTCTATTCCACTCCTGGTAATTCTTTAACTCTATATTTTTCTGCCTCTAAATCACATTTCATAATTTCTTACTATGTTGCAAGGTCTTGCCTCTGCATCTGCAATTGGGTAACCTCAACAATTTTTACTGTAAATTCTGTTCATTTATTTTTCCAGCATTTCTGCTTTGCTTGCTAGCTAGTGAGTCCCTCCTAGCATGGGGCTAAAAATCCCCTTCCTATTAAGACATAATACCCATAAAAACCAAGTTGCACATGCTTCTTTTTTTTTTATAAGTTCTTTGCAAATTTTTTTTCTTATTCATTACACTATAGACTCTCAGAGTCAGGAGTCTCCAGGCTCAAATTCCACATCAAACACTTCCTTAGCTTTGGGACATTGGACAATCCATTTAATGTCTCAGATCATCAATTTCCTCATCTGCCAAATGAAGTTAAGTTTTACTACCTTCCTCATAAAATCTGTTTCTACAAATCAATCAATCAATACACATTTATTAGGAGAAGCCCTATGTTTTCCATACTGATTATAGTTACCAAACAGCTGAGAATTCAGACAAAAGTGAAAATTTCTACCTTTAAGGAATTTGAATTCTAAAAAAAAAGTTTTCACCTTCTGGAAAGCATAAGACAAATACAAGTTATTATTACTGTAATTTAATTATTAAATCCACAAATGCAAAACTTCAGACTTTCAAGCAAAGTTTCACTTCTTACTTTTTTTTTGGTTTAGACTCCTTTTAGCATGGTGAACTTTGGAGGAAATATGAACTAGATTCATACAATGTTATCTGCTTTGTTAAAGGGAATTCCCAAATTAATTGAATTGCTACAAATCTGTTTGATAATTGAATATTTGAGGATAAAGATATTTCCAAAATAAATACAAGGTAATTTAGGGAAGAAGACACTAGAAGCTGGGAGTTCAGGAAAATCATCAAGTAAAGAATGATGCTTGTGTTGAAATTTAAAGGAAACAAGGTATTTTGCCAAAGCAGAGTGTTTTCAAGCTTGAGGGACAGTCAGTACAAAGCAACAGAGTTAGGAAATGGAATGTCAGGCTAGAGAACATTAAGAAATACAAAATGGAGAATTTTGATTATATTAAAATTAAAAGTTTTTGCACAAAGTCAAAACAGCCAGAATGAAAAGGGAATCAGAAAGCTGGGAAGGAACATGTCACAGTCTGATAAAAGCCTCATTTCAAAAATTCATAGAGAACTGACTCAAATTTTTTAAAAATATGAGTCATTCCCCAATTGACAAATAGGCAAAAGATATGAACAATTTTCAGATGAAGAAATTAAAGCCATCTGTAGTCATATGAAAAAATGCTCTTAATCACTATTGATTAGAGAAATTCAAATTAAGACATCATATTGGCCAAGATGACAGGAAAAGATAATGATAAATTGATAAATTTTAGAGAGAATGTGGGAAAACTGGAACACTAATTCATATTGGTGGAGTTGTGAAATGATCTAACCATTCTGGAAAACAATTCGCACAATTGTTTTCCAAAACAACTATGCACAAAGAGCTATAAAACTGTGCATACCTTTTGATCCAGCAATCTTATTACAGGGTCTATATAACAAAGATATCATTAAAGAGGGGAAGGACCCATATTGCAAAAATGTAACAGCCTTTTTTTGTAGTAGCAAGAATATGAAAATTGAATGGATCCCATCAGTTGAGGAATGGCTGAATAATTTATGGCATATGAAGGTAATAGAATATTATTGTTCTAATAGGAGGATTTCAGAAAAGCCTGGAAAGACTTACATGAACTGATCCTGGGCAAAGCGAGCAGACCAAGAAAACATTGTTCATAGTAACAACAAGATTATGTGATGATCAATTGTGATAGTCTTGGCTCTTCTTAACAATATGGTGATTAAAAGACAATTCCAATAGATTTGGAATGGAAAATGCAATCACATCCAGAAAGAGGACTATGAAGAGTGAAGGTGGATCAAAGCATAGTATTTTCATCTTTTTGTTTGTGTGTTTGTTTTCTGTCTCGTTTTTTTTGTCTTATTTTTCTGTACAACATGACAAGTATAGAATATATATACTAAAAAAGATTGCATATATGTAACCTATATCATCTTGCTCACTGTTTTGGGGAAGGGAGAGGTAAGAGAGGGAGGGAGAAAAATGTAGAACAGAAAGTTTTACAAAAATGTATGTTGAAACTATCTTTACATATATTTGAAAAAATAAAATACTATTGAAACAAAAGGAAATGAAGTGTCACATGAGGAAAAGCAAGAAAGTCATTTTAGATAAATTACAGAGCACAAGAAGAATAATATAAAAAATGCATAGAAAGCCAGATTGGCACTAGAACTTCAAATCTATTATTCTTCCCACTGTGCTACAATGCATCAGAGAATGTGTTTCAACCTTAATTCTTCCATTTGCTATCTGTGTGACTTTGGCAAATCGTTCATTTTTCAAAACCTCAATTTCTTCCTCTGTTAAATGAGGGGATTAGACCATATTTTAAATTATGTCTCTCATCAAGTTTAAATTAAACTTCTTCCTACCCCACTTCATGCCTTCCATCTTTCTACTCCCACCTTATTTTATCTTGATCCTTTTCAAGGTGATATTGCTAAGATTTTCCGTATTCTAAACTGTTTTTTCCATTGGCTATTATCTCTCTTCTTTAGGCAAGGGGAATAAATAGTTTCTATACTTATTTTTTACCTTGATCTGCCAGCTGATTTATATGAGTTAAATGTTTTTAAAGAAGTGGTTATATTCTTTGTCATTTTCTATTCTTCCATCTGTTCCCCAAATTTCAGTGTCAATAGTTTATTTAAATAGGTCAGACTGGAATTATTTTAATTGTCTACCTTATCTTTTTGTCATTTCAAACTTTTTCTTCTAATTTGGAATTAATGTTTATTTTTGCCAAAATAAATTCGGTAAAATATGATTGTACACAATAGGAAATCACCTAAGCAAAGTCATTCCAAAATCATTTAAGGATGAACTGGGAAAAGGACAATATGAAAAGATAAAAGCAAAAACATCTGTGAAGGTGTTTTTCTCCTCATTAAAAAAAAAAGATTTTAACATCAAGGACAGTAGGGCCACATCTAGACTTTTAATATCATAGTTCTAGATGGGATATATAAGCAAAGATAAATGTAAAATATATATATATATATATATATATATGTACATATGTATATATGTATATATATATTTTTTATTTTAGCAAAACATATATATTTCTGTTTTAGCAACAATTAGCACTTTTAAAAATCAAGATATAATACTGAAAACAATGTTATCTTGTTGTTTTGTGTATTATGATCCTATCTTCCTATAGATTTATCTTTTTAAAAAAAAATTTAAACCTTTTTATTTTCAAAACATATGCAGGGATAAATTTTCAACATTAACCCTTACAAAACCTTATGTTCCAATTTTCTCCCCTTCTTCCCATCCCCTCCCCTAAGTGGTAAGTAATTCAATATATGTGAAACATGGTAAAAATATATGTTAAATCTAATATATGCATACATATTTATTTATATAATTATCTTGCTGCACAAGAAAAATCAGATCAAAAGGAAAAAAATGAAAAAGAAAATAAAATACAAACAAACAACAAAAAAAAAGAGTGAAAATGCTATGTTGTGAACCACAGTCCTCTCTCTGGGTGTAGATGGCTCTCTTTATCACAAGATCATTAGAACTGACCTGAATCATCTCATTGTTGAAGAGTCACATTCAGTAGAATTTATCACCATATAATTTTGTTGTTGCCCTGTACAATGATCTCCTAGTTCTGCTCATTTCACTTCATATCAGTTTGTGCAAGTCTCTCCAGGTCTGTTTGAAATCATCTTGCTGGTCATTTCTTATAGAACAATAGTATTCCATAACATTCATATACCGTAACTTATTCAGCCATTCTCCATTGAGGGGCATCCACTCAGTTCCAGTTTCTTACCACCACAAAAAGGGCTGCCACAAACATTTTTACACATGTGGGAACCTTTCCCTCCTTTAAGATCTCTTTGAAGCCTAGCAGAAATACTGCTGGATCAAAGAGTGCACATTTTGATAGTCTTTTGAGCATAGTTCCAAATTGCTTTTCAGGATGGTTGACTTAGTTCACAACTTCACCAGTAATCCAGTACTTCACCAGTATCCCAGTGTTCTCATATTCTCTCCAACATTCATTACTATCTTTTCCTGTGATCTTTGCCAGGTGTGTTGTGGTACCTCAGAGGTGTCTTAATTTGCATTTCTCTTATCAGTAAAAATTTAAAGCACCTTTTTACAGGACTACAAATAGTTTCAATTTCTTTATCTGAAAATTGTCTATTCATATCCTTTGACCATTTTAGCTATCGATTTCTTTTTTTTAATTTTTTTATTAATTGTATAATTATAACATTTTTGACAGTACATATGCATAGGTAATTTTTTACAACATTATCCCTTGTACTCCCTTCTGTTCTGAATTTCCCCCTCCTCCCCTCCACCCCCTCCCCTAGATGGCAGGCATTCCCATACATATTAAATATGTTATAGTATATCCTAGGTACAATATATATGTGCAGAACTGAATTTTGTTGTTGTTGTTGCAAAGGAAGAATTAGATACTGAAGGTAAAAATAATCTGGGAAGAAAAACAGAAAATGCATACACTTTACACTTATTTCCCAGTGTTCCTTCTCTGGGTATAGCTGATTCTGTCCATCATTGATCAATTGGAATTGGATTATATCTTCTCTATGTTGAAGATATCCACTTCCATCAGAATACCTCCTCATATAGTATCGTTGTTGAAGTGTATAATGATCTCCTGGTTCTGCTCATTTCACTCACTCAGCATCAGTTGATGTAAGTCTCTCCAAGCTCTCTGTATTCATGCTGTTGGTCATTTCTTACAGAACAATAATATTCCATAACATTCATATACCATAATTTACCCAACCATTCTCCAATTGATGGGCCTCCATTCATTTTCCAGTTTCTAGCCACTATAAAAAGGGCTGCCAAAAACATTTTGGCACATACAAGTCCCTTTTCCTTTTTTAGTATTTCCTTGGATATAAGCCCAGTATTAGCACTGCTGGATCAAAGGGGTATGCACATTCTGATAAATTTTTGGGCATAATTCCAGATTGCTCTCCAGAGTGGTTGTATTCTTTCACAACTCCACCAACAATTCATCAGTGTCCCAGTTTTCCCACATCCCCTCCAACATTCATCATTATTTGTTCCTGTCATCTTAACCAATCTGGCAGGTGTGTAGTGGTATCTCAGAGTTGTCTTAATTTGCATTTCTCTGATTAATAGTGATTTGGAACACTCTTTCATATGAGTGGAAATAATTTCAATTTCATCATCTGAAAATTGTCTGTTCGTATCCTTTGACCATTTATCAATTGGAGAATGGCTTGATTTCTTATAAATTAGAGTCAATTCTCTGTATATTTTGGAGATGAGGCCTTTATCAGAACCTTTAACTGTAAAAATGTTTTCCCAATTTGTTACTTCCCTTCTAATCCTGTTTGCATTAGTTTTGTTTGTACAAAAGCTTTTTAATTTGATGTAATCAAAAATTTTTGGTCACAAATGCCTTCCTCCTCCACAAATCTGAGAGGTAAACTATCCTCTGTTCCTCTAATTTATTTATGATCTCATTCTTTATGCTTAAATCATGGACCCATTTTGATCTTATCTTAGTATGTGGTGTTAAGTGTGGGTCTGCTATAGATTTCTAAGAGAAGAATTTTAATTTTTTTTTAATCTAGCATGAAATGTCACCATACTCCCCCAAACTAGAATAAGATGCAGTAAAATGGGGCAATTGATGAACTTGTTGAATTGGACCAGGAGGCAAGAAGGGACTAAAAATGAGATCACAAATTGTGAAGCTGAAACAGAGAGATATCTAATGAGATACGTGGCACCTCGTTGCTGTCCCCCTGGTATGCTGGAATAGGGCTTTGGAAACTTAGGCAATTATTAGCTTGGGTGGCAGTTCAACTGTATCATTTTAATAGTGGGATTGGAGATCAAAGCATGGCAAAGTTCCAGATCCTGAGGAGTACCACTCTCAAGACTCTAGAGCCAACATTCTGTGTTCCTGTTTGCTTATGCATTTGACAACCTGGGAATCATGGCAGTTTCTATGACATTTTGTAAACTAATCTTGAATTAAAGATGTATAAACTCATTTTCAGAGAGAAAGATAAAGCTATGAAAAACAAACAAAAAATACTGAACTTCCAAGTTTACTCTCAACTCTAGTCTGAATAAGAGGTGGACCAGAGCCTAGAAACAATCTCTGTCTTTGGGAATTGGATGGAATAAGTAGTGTATCTTCTATGCAGTAACATGTCTACTTTTGACATTCAATTCCTTATTAAAATATTACTCTGGCTTTAGGGCATTTAATTGGCATCTCTGAAGAGAAGAGTGGAATGGGTAAATGAGAGGAGAAGAAACATTTATTAAGTACCTAAAACATAATACCAATCATTGTGCTAAGCGTATTTTAAATATTACCTCAAATGGTATTGCCTCACAGGGAAAGTAGGTGCTATTATCATCTTCATCTTATAGTTGTAGAAATTGAAGTTAAGTGACTTGCCCAAGATGACACAGCTAGTTAAGTGTCTGAGGCCAGATTTTAACATGGATTTCCTCAACTTCAGGCTTTTAGCTCTAACTCCTACACCATCCAATGGCTTGTGGCAGGAGGAAGGGTTTATAATTTAACTAGTGTTCATGTGAATGAATGCCTCTGTTCCTATGTGAGAGCCCAAGTTGACTTAATAACAATCAGGCAAAGCCAGTAAGTAGGTGACAACCACAATCTTGAAGATCTTGACAGAGGATCTTAGTTGTTTCATAAATATCCCCAAAGTGCATAGAAGAATATGACCTCTTTGAGAGGAAGGACTGTTTCACTTTTGTCTTTCTATCTCCAGCCCCTAGCACAGCTCCTAGATAAATGTTTGTTGAATGGGCACATCGTCACAATCATCATCCTCATCATAATAGCTTACATATATCTAGCCCTTTACAGCTGCTAAGCCCTTTTACATTTATTATCAAATATGACCCTTACAGCAACACCTTAATGTAGGTAGGTCAAGCAAGTATTATTACTATTACTGTTACTATTATTATCAATATCATTGTTACCATTGCTATTTTGATTATCTCCATTTTATAGATGGAGAAACTAAAACACAAAGAAATGAAATTAATTGCCCAGAGTCCAACAGCTAATTTAATCAGAGTCAAGGCTAGTTTTTTAGTTCTTCTAACCCAGGGCTCTTTCTACTTCTTATCTCTGTTTAGTTACTGAAATTAAATAAATATCCTTTGAGTGATAAATTGATTTGGCAGGTGCTTAGGGAGAGAGATTTTCTTCCTTGCCAAATCTTGAGCATTCTCACAAATCCCTTGGGGTTTGGAGAGGGAAGCCTGTCTAATCAGGTTCACTTCGTGATGATGGTCCGGCTAAAGCCATAACCAAGTGACCAAGCTCAGCCTCTCTTAGCAGAATCATCAGCTACACTGCAAGTAGCATCCTAATTTGAAAACTGGAAGAAATCTCAGAGGCCAGTGAGTCTGTACAGCCCCCTCAATTTCTAGACAAGAAAACTGAGGCAGAGAGTTTAAAGGAAATCATCCAAGGAATCACCGATATCATCTGACAAGAAAGAACCTCACACTTGGCCCAGCAGGGGCCTCATATGCAGGGAATTTTCTGAATCTCTGAATCCCTGACTCCTGAAAAAAAAAATCTGAAATGTCAGCATCGGTTTCAACAATGCTGCTGTATACTCTTCACAAGCCTAGCAAAAGGCTGAGACGCCCATGCAAAGCAAAAGCTGACCTGAATAGCTAAATGTGTACATATCTTTCACAGTGTCTTGCCTCGATGGAGAATAGTTGTAAACCTGATGGATGTTATGTTCAAATTCGTTTCAGATTCTCTTCTGGCCCAAGGAGAAAATGGTGTTTCCATTTCTGCCAATGACATCTGAACAGGAAGAATATAAGCCGCAATAGAAGGATTAAGTAATTAGAAGGGATTGAATTAGTTCAGAGATCAGGGTCACTAAGAGAAAGACTGAGAGAGGAAAAAAAGAGGGAGAGAGAGGAGGAGGGAGAGAGGAAGAAAGAAAGGGTGGGGGTGGGGGGCCAGAGAGGGGAGAGGAGATAGAGAAGGGAGTTAGAGGGAGCTGGGAGCTGCCTGGCTTTAGCAAGCTATAAAAATATTCTCCTTCTTCGCAGCTTGGTAGCTCCAGGGGACGGAACCTCACGTTTAGAGCTCGGCTACTCTGTGCTATCTCATTTTTTAGATCATCAGCTGCGATGGGTGAGTAAACCTCCTCCTAAAAATAGGAAGATGTCTAGCTATTAAATGTATATGTCGGCATCCTGTACCTTCCTTCCCAGGACAAAGCTCCAGGATGAGGGGGCTGGGGGTTGGGAACAGGGTTCAAGGTGGGGGCTGTTTCCATTGGGTGCATGCCTTTGGATAGTGTCAATCAATTATAACTGATTGTAGCTTCCCTGTACGTGATACTGGAGTTCTCGGTAAGAATGCTCGGCTTCTTGCAAGCAGCCAGCCAGTCAGTCAGCCTGGCAGATTCAGACTGGAAAGAATATCCAAAAGTTGGTGAATATAAGGCAGAGAAAGGGATGTCTATGGCTCCTCCTAATACCTCCCTCCCTCAGAAAGAAAATAAAATTCCACACCAATGCTGAGCCTTTCTCACATGATGTTTTGCACATCCTAAAAAATAAATGGCCCAACAACCTTGTGGTAGGCAGAATTAACCTTCACCGACTCTCAGTATCACACTGTACATAAAGCAAAAGATGGCTTGGGGTCACCAATTGCACACACCCAGTCTCTTGGCATGTGAACAAGCTGACCTTGGTCAGAGCTTGGGAAAGCTTGCTGGGTAGGGAGAGCAAGGTGATGAGAATGTCTTTTAACATAAAGCTTCTGGGAGATGGAAATACCATAGCTAAAGGTAAGGGTGGTTGGACAATAATATTTCTGCTTCCCTTCCTCCTCCCTCCCTCAGCGCTCTCTAGCTGTGTTGATCTGTTCACTTGCTGTCAGAAGTGAGCAGTGTTCCCATTTCATCCTGAATGACAAACTTCTTTCAGCCTCTGTGCACTCTAGAGGACAGAGGAAGAGGAGGGAATGCATTGTGCTACGTATAAAGTTAGATAAGACCCTACCCATGCCCTCTTGGAGCTTACAGTCTGGTAGGAGAAGGTATAAACATGGATAAGTATATTCAACTCATGAGATTACAAAACAGATATATGAGAGAGAGAGAGAGAGAGAGAGAGAGAGAGAGAGAGAGAGAGAGAGAGGAGAGAGAGAGGGGGGGGGAGAGAGAGAGAGGGGGGGGGAGAGAGAGAGAGAGAGAGAGAGAGAGAGAGAGAGAGAGAGAGAGAGAGAGAGAGAGAGAGAGAGAGAGAGGGAGGGAGGGAGGGAGGAAGAGAGAGAGAGAGAGAGAGAGAGAGAGAGAGAGAGAGAGAGAGAGAGAGAGAGAGAACCAAGAGCTATGTGAGTAAGGTGCAAGTCCAGATGTGAGCTGGGGAAGGGGAAGGTTATGAAGAAGAAAACAGGGTTCATGAAGGAAATGGTATTGATGTAGTTCTTCTTTACCTGGTTATAAAGAATTTCTTTTTATTCACCTGCTTCTAAAATTACACAGCAATGGCGAAATAAAAAATTAAAAAGTCATTGTCCAGTATAATTAGACAATGACAGAAGTCTTTAAAGGATGGGTAGAAATTAAACAAGCAAAAAAGAAAAAAAAATGAATAGGCAAGAGGGGAAGGAAGGGAGTATACGTTAGGCATAGAGGAACAGCTTGAGCAAAAGTATAGAGATGGTAAAGTAGCAACATGTCTAGAGGTCAAAAAGTCTTCTAGGTAGGATAGAGTAAAGTGTGTGAGACTTTATTAGGCAACAGGAAATAAAGTTTTAAGCAAAAGAGTATTTTGAATAGAGCTATATATAAGGAAGTTTATCCTGATGGCAGGATGAAAAATTGATTGGAAGTGGGGTAAATGGAGGCAGGAAGGTTTTTAAGAGACTACTTCAATATATTGGAGGTTTATGATAGTAATTTATATTACTAGGGTAATGGCAATGAGCATAGAAAAATTAATGGATGTGAGATGTTGGGAAGGACTAGAAAATTTGATAACTGATTAAATATAATTACAATATTTGCCAACATTTATATAGCACTGGGGTAGTTAGGTGGTGGGTTGGATTAGAGTATCAGCCCTGAAGTCAGGAAGACCAGAGTTCAAATCTGACTCAGACACTTAACACTTCCTAGCTGTGTGACCCTGGGCAAGTCACTTAACCCCAATTGCCTCAGCAAAAAAAAAAAAAAAAAAATATATATATATATATATATATATATATATATATATATATCACTTTAAGGTTTGCAAAGCACTTTCCGTATGTTATTCTATTTGGTCCTCCCAACAATTCAATTACTATGAATTTATTTTATATATTGAAAAAAATGTAGGCCTGAGAGGTTGAGTTTACTTGATAATGTCACACTATTCAGACTTGGGTCTTCATGGCTCAGCCCAGCATTTTCATCCATTGTGTCATGTAGCCCTCCTAGCAAATGAAATGTGATATATGAATAGTGAGGAAGAGGGTAGAGTCAGAAATCTTGTCAACGTCCTAAACAGGAAAGAATGTATGCATGACAGTGTCACTCACAGGACTAATTAAGTCAGAAGGAGGCATGGATTTATGAGGAAAGACTCTGGATCAGGAATCTGGGTTTCAAGCCTGTAATTGTCAGCTTATGTGAGTCACTACCAAGAGTCTCTTGAGCAATGATAGGAACATATTCCCATAAATTCAGAGGCAGAAGCACAGAATTTTTAGTCCTTTTGTGGTGGTGGTCTTTATGAATCCTTTTTTTATTGGATCTGATTCTTTTCTTGAGAAACTGGAATAGTTTGCCATTTTTCTTTAGTTCGTTTTACAATGAGGAACTGAGGCAAATTGGGTTTTAAGTATTTTGTCCAGAATCACACAGAGAGTAAATAACTGAGGCCATCTTTAAACTCATGAAAATGAGTTCCAAGCCCAGTGTTTCTATCCACTGTACCACCTAGTTCTTATTCTGTGGTTAACTTACTGTGTGACAATGGATAACATTTATTCCCCTTGGTTCCTGTATGTTTATACAATGGGAATGTTGGATGTAATTTTCTTTTATATACTCTCCAGGCTATAATATTCTCTTTCTCATGGCTCTCTAGTTCTGATAGTCTATATTCTACATTCTATAGAGCTTTGATATTCTGACATGTCTAGGGATTGTTGCCAGAAACATCCCTTGTAAACCTGATGTGTTATATAAATGTAAACTCTTATTATCATTATTAGTTCATAATAATAGAGAGGCAGTGTGGATTAGGTGACACAGAGCCAACTTGGAGTTAGGAAAGATAGGTTCCGGTTCCTGTCACTGGCACATACTCTCTGAGTGATCATGGGAAGCCATTTAACATCCCAATCTCCCAAGCCACTATAAAAAACTGTAAATCACAGTAAATATACATTCAATAGAAGAAGTTTGTACACTGCATTCACACTGATGAAATCACAGTTCCAAACCCTGAACCTACCCCTTCCCACCAAATAGTAGTAGTGGTAGCTAGAATAATCATAGTAATTGTAGTAGCTGTAATAGCAATAGTAGTTGTAGTAGTAGCAATAATAGTAATAATATTTTTTGTGTACTAGGGGCATTCCTCCTTTTAATACTTTAGCCTTTAATTTCTTTGGGAGGAGGAATTAGTGTTTGTGTTTATCCTGGCACATGTCAAGTGCTTAGTAAATGTCTGTTGACTTGATGTTTTATTTTTTTATGTTCTAAATTTCTTCCCAGTTGTAACAGTCTCTTCTAGTTGGGAGAATAATGACATATGATCATGGACAAGTCACTTAAACACCATCAGCCTCAGCTTCTCTATCTCATTTTTCTCCCTTTCTCTCTGCTCCTTCTTTTGCTCCTGGAGATTTTAAATTCCCTGGAATAGAGGTAGGGAATCTCCTGATTTCTGGTTCTCCTGGCTCCTGTAAGGCAATTTCCCTGTTTAATAACATATGAAGCTTCATTACCCTAGGGAAATCTGAAATTTCCCAAATCTGTGCTGGGATTCTTTTCATGAATTTATAGGAGAAAGATAAAAAAAGACATTAGAAGAAAAAAAGGCATCAGAAAAACCTTAGTGATTGTCAACAAAGCTTACTGCTATTCAGCTCAAGTGGGAAATCTAGACTCTAGTATTATAGTTTCATAGTAGGGAAAATCAGAATCCCCATGCTACAGAATCTAACACACTATTTCTTCCTTTCTCCAATTGTCTCTCCTTAAAATCCAACATTACTTGTAGCCACAGTTCAAAGAGCATTCCGTTCCAGAGGGCTTTTCCTTTAATCCCTTGACTTTCTGAGCAAAGGGAAAAGGTGCTACTCAATTGATTCCTCTGTGTGGCAGTGACTTCTCTTCAGCATACTGGGACCCAGGCCACTTATAGCAATGGACTTTAGTTCAGAAGCATCGTTATAGTATGTTGAGTGTATCCTGGGATTTCCCAGCACTTGTTGTGGATGAGGGATGAGGAAGAGACAGGACTACCTTTCACAAGCCTCTAGAATAAAGTGTGTGTCATCAAAGCAATCCTACCAGCTTGACAGCTTTTTATAGAGGCATTTGGGAAGTTTCCAACCCAGGAATTTTCTAAAAGAACTCTTTATCTTCTGTGTTTGAAGTTGGAAAGATTAAAAGGATGAAGCTCAGAGTGGGGTAGTAGAAGGAGATTTGATATCAAAGAACAGGGGCTCCAATTCTAGAGTTGGCATTTAATACCTGTGTGACCTTATGGAAATTGATTTATCTCTGTGTTTCTGTTTTCTTTCTAAAAAAACAAGGGGATTAGCCTCATAAAATCACCCCCAATTCTAAATGTGTGTATGATGCTCTTGGCTATTATGTTAAATTAGTCCTAGGGCTTTCTGGATAAGTATGAGAGGTGAACTGAGGCAACCAGAGCCTCCTTATAGTAATTACAACAACAAGGTGTAAGGTATCTTAGCATAGTGGAAAGAGTATGGGAACTAGAGATAGGAGACCTGGATTTGAATTGTGCCTTAGATATTTACTAGTTATAGGATGCTGAATAAATCACTACTCAGGGTCTCAGTTTCCTCATCTGTAAAATGAGAAACATAGTTCTTAAATATCTTACTTCAAAGACTTGTTAGAAGGACAGTACCTTTCAAACCTTAAACCATTATATAAATGAGATTTACTATAAAATGGGATTTAGTGAAAGGTAAAAAGCAATGGACTGGAGACCTGGCTTCTAGTCCTAGTGCACCATTAATGTACTAGATGACCTCAAGCAAATCACTCACCTGCTAGATTTGAAGCTAGACAGGAGTTTTTCTTTTTTTTTTTTCTTTTGCTTGAGACAATTGGGGTTAAGTGACTTGCCCAGGGTCACACAGCTAGGAAGCAATAAGTATCTGAGGTCAGATTTGAACTGAGGTCCTCTGACTTCAGGGCTGGTGCTCAATCTACTGCACCACCCAGCTGATCCTGGACAGACCTTTTTCAGCTGTAGAAGTTCAAGAAGATTTATTTTATTTTATTCTTCTGGGCTCTTCTTACCACTGAAGAAGTAATAATAATGTCTCTGAATTTCTCAGCCATTCAGCAGAGGGCAGTGGATAAATATTAAGTTGTTAGAGAGCTGGGTAGTCAATTTCTGACTGCTATGATCTTTTTTTTGTCGTTGAATCATTCCAAAACTGATCATGTGGATTAAGCCAAGGGAAGGCTGAAGAA